>NW_028318174.1:540000-572500 GCF_062004578.1 Staurois parvus
CATGTATAATACATACGGGGGATATGATCACCATGTATAATATATAAGGGGGGGGGGTATGATCTCCATGTATATTACTTAAGGGGGGATATGATCACCATGTATAATACATAAGGGGGATATGATCACCATGTATAATACATAAGGGGGGATATGATCTCCATGTATAATATATAAGGGGGGATATGATCTCCATGTATAATACATAAGGGGGGATATGATCTCCATGTATAATATATAAGGGGGGATATGATCTCCATGTATAATACATAAGGGGGGATATGATCACCATGTATAATACATAAGGGGAGATATGATCTCCATGTATAATACATAAGGGGAGGGATATGATCACCATGTATAATACATAAGGGGGATATGATCTCCATGTATAATACATAAGGGGGGATATGATCTCCATGTATAATACATAAGGGGGATATGTTCTCCATGTATAAAACATAAGGGGGGATATGATCTCCATGTATAATACATAAGGGGGATATGATCTCCATGTATAATACATAAGGGAGGGATATGATCACCATGTATAATACATAAGGGGGGATATGATCTCCATGTATAAAACATAAGGGAGGGATATGATCACCATGTATAATACATAAGGGGGGATATGATCTCCATGTATAATACATAAGGGGGATATGATCTCCATGTATAATACATAAGGGAGGGATATGATCACCATGTATAATACATAAGGGGGGATATGATCTCCATGTATAAAACATAAGGGAGGGATATGATCACCATGTATAATACATAAGGGGGGATATGATCTCCATGTATAATACATAAGGGGGGATATGAACACCATTTATAATACATAAGGGGGATATGTTCTCCACGTATAATACATAAGGGGGGATATGATCTCCACGTATAATACATAAGGGGGATATGATCTCCACGTATAATACATAAGGGGGGATATGATGTCCACGTATAATACATAAGGGGGATATGATCTCCATGTATAATACATAAGGGGGGATATGATCTCCATGTATAATACATAAAGGGGGGTATGATCTCCATGTATAATACATAAAGGGGGATATGATTTCCATGTATAATACATAACAGAGGGATATGATCTCCATGTATAATACATAAGGGGGGATATGATCTCAATGTATAATACATAAGGGGGGGATATGATCTCCACGTATAATACATAAAAGGGGGGATATGATCTCCATGTATAATACATAAGGGGGGATATGATCTCCTTGTATAAAACATAAGGGGGGGATATGATTTCCATATATAATACATAAGGGGGATATGATTTCCATGTATAATACATAAGGGGGATATGATCACCTTGTATAATACATAAGGGGGATATGATCTCCATGTATAATACATAAGGGGGGATATGATCTCCATGTATAATACATAAGGGGGATATGTTCTCCATGTATAAAACATAAGGGGGGATATGATCTCCATGTATAATACATAAGGGGGATATGATCTCCATGTATAATACATAAGGGAGGGATATGATCACCATGTATAATACATAAGGGGGGATATGATCTCCATGTATAAAACATAAGGGAGGGATATGATCACCATGTATAATACATAAGGGGGGATATGATCTCCATGTATAATACATAAGGGGGATATGATCTCCATGTATAATACATAAGGGAGGGATATGATCACCATGTATAATACATAAGGGGGGATATGATCTCCATGTATAAAACATAAGGGAGGGATATGATCACCATGTATAATACATAAGGGGGGATATGATCTCCATGTATAATACATAAGGGGGGATATGAACACCATTTATAATACATAAGGGGGATATGTTCTCCACGTATAATACATAAGGGGGGATATGATCTCCACGTATAATACATAAGGGGGATATGATCTCCACGTATAATACATAAGGGGGGATATGATGTCCACGTATAATACATAAGGGGGATATGATCTCCATGTATAATACATAAGGGGGGATATGATCTCCATGTATAATACATAAAGGGGGGTATGATCTCCATGTATAATACATAAAGGGGGATATGATTTCCATGTATAATACATAACAGAGGGATATGATCTCCATGTATAATACATAAGGGGGGATATGATCTCAATGTATAATACATAAGGGGGGGATATGATCTCCACGTATAATACATAAAAGGGGGGATATGATCTCCATGTATAATACATAATGGGGGATATGATCTCCTTGTATAAAACATAAGGGGGGGATATGATTTCCATATATAATACATAAGGGGGATATGATTTCCATGTATAATACATAAGGGGGATATGATCTCCTTGTATAATACATAAGGGGGGGTATGATCTCCATGTATAATACATAAGGGGGGATATGATCTCCATGTATAATACATAAGGGGGGATATGATCTCCATGTATAATACATAAGGGGGGATATGATCACCAAGTATAATACATAAGGGGGATATGATCTCCACGTATAATACATAAGGGGGGATATGATCTCCTTGTGTAATACATAAGGGGGGATATGATCTCCACGTATAATACATAAAGGGGGGATATGATCTCCATGTATAATACATAAGGGGGGATATGATCTCCTTGTATAATACATAAGGGGAGGATATGATTTCCATGTATAATACATAAAGGGGGATATGATCTCCATGTATAATACATAAAGGGGATATGATCTCCATGTATAATACATAAGGGGGGGGATATGATCTCCACGTATAATACATAAGGGGGGATATGATCTCCTTGTATAATATATAAGGGGGATATGATCTCCATGTATAATACATAAGGGGGTATATGATCACCATGTATAATACATAAGGGGGATATGATCTCCTTGTATAATACATAAGGGAGGGTATGATCTCCATGTATAATACATAAGGGGGGATATGATCTCCATGTATAATACATAAGGGGGGATATGATCTCCATGTATAATACATAAGGGGGGATATGATCTCCATGTATAATGCATAAAGGGGGGAATTTGATCTCCATGTATAATACATAAAGGGGGGAATTTGATCTCCATGTATAAGACATAAGGGGGATATGATCTCCATGTATAATACATAAGGGGGATATGATCTCCATGTATAATACATAAGGGGGGATATGATCTCCATGTATAATACATAAGGGGGGGATATGATATCCATGTATAATACATAAGGGGGATATGATCTCCATGTATAATATATAAGGGGGATATGATCTCCATGTATAATACATAAGGGGGATATGATCTCCATGTATAATACATAAGGGGGGGATATGATCACCATGTATAATACATAAAGGGTGATATGATCACCATGTATAATACATAAGGGGGGATATGATCTCCATGTATAATACATAAGGGGGATATGATCTCCATGTATAATACATAAGGGGGGATATGATCACCATGTATAATACATAAAGGGTGATATGATCTCCATGTATAATACATAAGGGGGGATATGATCTCCATGTATAATACATAAGGGGGATATGATCTCCATGTATAATACATAAGGGGGGATATGATCACCATGTATAATACATAAGGGGGGGGATATGATCTCCATGTATAATACATAAGGGGAGATATGATCACCATGTATAATACATAAGGGGGGGATATGATCTCCATGTATAATACATAAGGGGGATATGATCTCCATGTACAATATATAAGAGGGGATATGATCTCCATGTATAATACATAAGGGGGGATATGATCTCCATGTATAATACATAAGGGGGGATATGATCTCCATGTATAATATATAAGAGGGGATATGATCTCCATGTATAATACATAAGGGGGGATATGATCTCCATGTATAATATATAAGGGGGGATATGATCTCCATGTATAATTCATAAGGGAGGGATATGATCACCATGTATAATACATAAGGGGGGATATCATCTCCATGTATAATACATAAGGGGGGATATGATCTCCATGTATAATACATAAGGGGGGATATCATCTCCATGTATAATACATAAGGGGGGGATATGATCTCCATGTATAATACATAAGGGGGGATATGATCTCCATGTATAATACATAAGGGGATATGATCTCCATGTATAATACATAAGGGGGGATATGATCTCCATGTATAATACATAAGGGGGGATATGATCACCATGTATAATACATAAGGGGGATATGATCTCCATGTATAATACATAAGGGGGGATATGATCTCCATGTATAATACATAAGGGGGGATATGATCAACATGTATAATACATAAGGGGGGATATGATCTCCATGTATAATACATAAGGGGGGATATGATCTCCATGTATAATACATAAGGGGGATATGATCACCATGTATAATATATAAGGGGGGGGGTATGATCTCCATGTATATTACTTAAGGGGGGATATGATCACCATGTATAATACATAAGGGGGGATATGATCTCCATGTATAATACATAAGGGGGATATGATCACCATGTATAATATATAAGGGGGGGGGGGTATGATCTCCATGTATATTACTTAAGGGGGGATATGATCACCATGTATAATACATAAGGGGGGATATGATCTCCATGTATAATACATAAGGGGGATATGATCACCATGTATAATATATAAGGGGGGGGGTATGATCTCCATGTATATTACTTAAGGGGGGATATGATCACCATGTATAATACATAAGGGGGATATGATCACCATGTATAATACATAAGGGGGATATGTTCTCCATGTATAAAACATAAGGGAGGGATATGATCACCATGTATAATACATAAGGGGGGATATGATCTCCATGTATAATTCATAAGGGAGGGATATGATCACCATGTATAATACATAAGGGGGGATATCATCTCCATGTATAATACATAAGGGGGGATATGATCTCCATGTATAATACATAAGGGGGGATATCATCTCCATGTATAATACATAAGGGGGGGATATGATCTCCATGTATAATACATAAGGGGGGATATGATCTCCATGTATAATACATAAGGGGATATGATCTCCATGTATAATACATAAGGGGGGATATGATCTCCATGTATAATACATAAGGGGGGATATGATCACCATGTATAATACATAAGGGGGATATGATCTCCATGTATAATACATAAGGGGGGATATGATCTCCATGTATAATACATAAGGGGGGATATGATCAACATGTATAATACATAAGGGGGGATATGATCTCCATGTATAATACATAAGGGGGGATATGATCTCCATGTATAATACATAAGGGGGATATGATCACCATGTATAATATATAAGGGGGGGGGGTATGATCTCCATGTATATTACTTAAGGGGGGATATGATCACCATGTATAATACATAAGGGGGGATATGATCTCCATGTATAATACATAAGGGGGATATGATCACCATGTATAATATATAAGGGGGGGGGGTATGATCTCCATGTATATTACTTAAGGGGGGATATGATCACCATGTATAATACATAAGGGGGGATATGATCTCCATGTATAATACATAAGGGGGATATGATCACCATGTATAATATATAAGGGGGGGGGTATGATCTCCATGTATATTACTTAAGGGGGGATATGATCACCATGTATAATACATAAGGGGGATATGATCACCATGTATAATACATAAGGGGGATATGTTCTCCATGTATAAAACATAAGGGAGGGATATGATCACCATGTATAATACATAAGGGGGGATATGATCTCCATGTATAATACATAAGGGGGATATGATCTCCATGTATAATACATAAGGGGGATATGTTCTCCATGTATAAAACATAAGGGAGGGATATGATCACCATGTATAATACATAAGGGGGGATATGATCTCCATGTATAATACATAAGGGGGGATATGAACACCATTTATAATACATAAGGGGGATATGTTCTCCACGTATAATACATAAGGGGGGATATGATCTCCACGTATAATACATAAGGGGGATATGATCTTCATGTATAATACATAAGGGGGGATATGATGTCCACGTATAATACATAAGGGGGATATGATCTCCATGTATAATACATAAGGGGGGATATGATCTCCATGTATAATACATAAGGGGGGGTATGATGTCCACGTATAATACATAAGGGGGATATGATCTCCATGTATAATACATAAGGGGGGATATGATCTCCATGTATAATACATAAAGGGGGATATGATTTCCATGTATAATACATAACAGAGGGATATGATCTCCATGTATAATACATAGGGGGGGATATGATCTCAATGTATAATACATAAGGGGGGGATATGATCTCCACGTATAATACATAAGGGGGGATATGATCTCCTTGTATAAAACATAAGGGGGGGATATGATTTCCATATATAATACATAAGGGGGATATGATCTCCATGTATAATACATAAGGGGGATATGATCTCCCCGTATAATACTTAAAGGGGGGATATGATTTCCATGTATAATACATAAGGGGGATATGATCTCCTTGTATAATACATAAGGGGGGGTATGATCTCCATGTATAATACATAAGGGGGGATATGATCTCCATGTATAATACATAAGGGGGGATATGATCTCCATGTATAATACATAAGGGGGGATATGATCACCAAGTATAATACATAAGGGGGGGATATGATCTCCACGTATAATACATAAGGGGGGATATGATCTCCTTGTGTAATACATAAGGGGGGATATGATCTCCATGTATAATACATAAAGGGGGGATATGATCTCCATGTATAATACATATGGGGATATGTTCTCCATGTATAAAACATAAGGGAGGGATATGATCACCATGTATAATACATAAGGGGGGATATGATCTCCATGTATAAAACATAAGGGAGGGATATGATCACCATGTATAATACATAAGGGGGGATATGATCTCCATGTATAATACATAAGGGGGGATATGAACACCATTTATAATACATAAGGGGGATATGTTCTCCACGTATAATACATAAGGGGGGATATGATCTCCACGTATAATACATAAGGGGGATATGATCTCCATGTATAATACATAAGGGGGGATATGATGTCCACGTATAATACATAAGGGGGATATGATCTCCATGTATAATACATAAGGGGGGATATGATCTCCATGTATAATACATAAGGGGGGGTATGATCTCCATGTATAATACATAAAGGGGGATATGATTTCCATGTGTAATACATAACAGAGGGATATGATCTCCATGTATAATACATAGGGGGGGATATGATTTCAATGTATAATACATAAGGGGGGGATATGATCTCCACGTATAATACATAAAGGGGGGGATATGATCTCCATGTATAATACATAAGGGGGGATATGATCTCCTTGTATAAAACATAAGGGGGGATATGATCTCCATGTATAATACATAAGGGGGATATGATCTCCCCGTATAATACTTAAAGGGGGGATGTGATTTCCATGTATAATACATAAGGGGGATATGATCTCCTTGTATAATACATAAGGGGGGGTATGATCTCCATGTATAATACATAAGGGGGATATGATCTCCATGTATAATACATAAGGGGGATATGATCTCCATGTATAATACATAAGGGGGGGTATGATCTCCATGTATAATACATAAGGGGGGATATGATCTCCATGTATAATACATAAGGGGGGATATGATCACCAAGTATAATACATAAGGGGGATATGATCTCCACGTATAATACATAAGGGGGGATATGATCTCCTTGTGTAATACATAAGGGGGGATATGATCTCCACGTATAATACATAAAGGGGGGATATGATCTCCATGTATAATACATAAGGGGGGATATGATCTCCTTGTATAATACATAAGGGGAGGATATGATTTCCATGTATAATACATAAAGGGGGATATGATCTCCATGTATAATACATAAGGGGGATATGATCTCCATGTATAATACATAAGGGGGGGATATGATCTCCACGTATAATACATAAGGGGGGATATGATCTCCTTGTATAATACATAAGGGGGATATGATCTCCATGTATAATACATAAGGGGGTATATGATCACCATGTATAATACATAAGGGGGATATGATCTCCTTGTATAATACATAAGGGAGGGTATGATCTCCATGTATAATACATAAGGGGGGATATGATCTCCATGTATAATACATAAGGGGGGATATGATCTCCATGTATAATACATAAGGGGGGATATGATCTCCATGTATAATGCATAAAGGGGGGAATTTGATCTCCATGTATAATACATAAAGGGGGGAATTTGATCTCCATGTATAAGACATATAATACATAAGGGGGATATGATCTCCATGTATAATACATAAGGGGGATATGATCTCCATGTATAATACATAAGGGGGATATGATCTCCATGTATAATACATAAAGGGGGATATGATCACCATGTATAATACATAAGGGGGGGGTATGATCTCCATGTATAATACATAAGGGGGATATGATATCCATGTATAATACATAAGGGGGGATATGATCTCCATGTATAATACATAAGGGGGATATGATCTCCATGTATAATACATAAGGGGGGGATATGATCACCATGTATAATACATAAAGGGGGATATGATCATCATGTATAATACATACGGGGGGATATGATCTCCATGTATAATACATAAGGGGGGATATGATCTCCATGTATAATACATAAGGGGGGGATATGATCACCATGTATAATACATAAGGGGGATATGATCTCCACGTATAATACATAAGGGGGGATATGATCTCCATGTATAATACATAAAGGGGGATATGATCTCCATGTATAATACATAAGGGGGGATAAGATCTCCATGTATAATACATAAGGGGGGATATGATTTCCATGTATAATACATAAGGGGGGATATGATCACCATGTATAATACATAAGGGGGGATAAGATCTCCATGTATAATACATAAGGGGGGATATGATCTCCATGTATAATACATAAGGGGGATATGATGCAGAAATATCGTGTGAATTTAAAAAAAATATGCAACACCCACCATTTTATTCTCTATGGCCTCTGATTTCCTAGTTTTCTACCAAAAAAAAAAGTTGATTTTTTTACATGTAGGAGAGGAATGTCGGAATGGGCCGGGACTGGAAAGTTTTTGATTTGATTAATTTTACTTCTATCTTGTGTAAACAATTTAAGAAGTTTCATTGTAATTTTCTTCCAAGATAGAATCAATATTATTTGATCCGTTGTCGCGGGGCCCTTAAACAGCGTGGGGAGGGGGGGCTCATAGCGCGGTGCCTACTCTGCCCTAAGGGGCTCATTAGTCCTTTAACCCTTTCGCTGACATGATCTCCATGTATAATAAATAAGGGGGGATATGATCACCATGCATAATACATACGGGGGGATATGATCTACATGTATAATACATAAGGGGGGGGGGGGTATGATCACCATGTATAATACATAAGGGGGATATGATCTCCATGTATAATACATAAGGGGGGATAGAATCTCCATGTATAATACATAAGGGGGGTATGATCTCCATGTATAATACATAAGGGGGGATATGATCTCCATGTATAATACATAAAGGGGGATGTGATCTCCATGTATAATACATAAGGGGGGGATATGATCTCCACGTATAATACATAAGGGGGGATATGATCTCCTTGTATAATACATAAGGGGGATATGATCTCCATGTATAATACATAAGGGGGTATATGATCACCATGTATAATACATAAGGGGGATATGATCTCCTTGTATAATACATAAGGGGGGGTATGATCTCCATGTATAATGCATAAAGGGGGGAATTTGATCTCCATGTATAATACATAAAGGGGGGAATTTGATCTCCATGTATAAGACATATAATACATAAGGGGGATATGATCTCCATGTATAATACATAAGGGGGGGATATGATCACCATGTATAATACATAAAGGGGGATATGATCACCATGTATAATACATAAGGGGGGGTATGATCTTCATGTATAATACATAAGGGGGATATGATATCCATGTATAATACATAAGGGGGGATATGATCTCCATGTATAATACATAAAGGGGGATATGATTTCCATGTATAATACATAACAGAGGGATATGATCTCCATGTATAATACATAGGGGGGGATATGATCTCAATGTATAATACATAAGGGGGGGATATGATCTCCATGTATAATACATAAGGGGGGATATGATCACCATGTATAATACATAAGGGGGGGATATGATCACCATGTATAATACATAAGGGGGGATATGATCACCATGTATAATACATAAGGGGGGATATGATCTCCATGTATAATACATAAGGGGGGATATGATCTCCATGTATAATACATAAGGGGGATATGATCTCCATGTATAATACATAAGGGGGATATGATCTCCATGTATAATACATAAGGGGGGGATGTGATCTCCATGTATAATACATAAGGGGGATATGATCTCCATGTATAATACATAAGGGGGATATGATGCAGAAATATCGTGTGAATTAAAAAAAAATATGCAACACCCACCATTTTATTCTCTATGGCCTCTGATTTCCTAGTTTTCTACCAAAAAAAAAGTTGATTTTTTTACATGTAGGAGAGGAATGTCGGAATGGGCCGGGACTGGAAAGTTTTTGATTTGATTAATTTTACTTCTATCTTGTGTAAACAATTTAAGAAGTTTCATTGTAATTTTCTTCCAAGATAGAATCAATATTATTTGATCCGTTGTCGCGGGGCCCTTAAACAGCGTGGGGAGGGGGGGCTCATAGCGCGGTGCCTACTCTGCCCTAAGGGGCTCATTATTCCTTTAACCCTTTCGCTGACATGATCTCCATGTATAATACATAAGGGGGGATATGATCTCCATGTATAATACATACGGGGGGATATGATCTACATGTATAATACATAAGGGGGGGGGATATGATCTCCATGTATAATACATAAGGGGGGATATGATCTCCATGTATAATACATAAGGGGGATATGATCTCCATGTATAATACATAAGGGGGGATAGAATCTCCATGTATAATACATAAGGGGGGTATGATCTCCATGTATAATACATAAGGGGGGATATGATCACCATGTATAATACATAAAGGGGGATATGATCTCCATGTATAATACATACGGGGGGGATATGATCTCCATGTATAATACATAAGGGGGATATGATCACCATGTATAATACATAAGGGGGGGATATGATCTCCATGTATAATACATAAGGGGAGATATGATCACCATGTATAATACATAAGGGGGGGATATGATCTCCATGTATAATACATAAGGGGGGATATGATCTCCATGTATAATATATAAGGGGGGATATGATCTCCATGTATAATACATAAGGGAGGGATATGATCACCATGTATAATACATAAGGGGGATATGATCTCTATGTATAATACATAAGGGGGATATGATCACCATGTATAATACATAAAGGGTGATATGATCACCATGTATAATACATAAGGGGGATATGATCTCCAAGAATAATACATAAGGGGGGATATGATCTCCATGTATAATACATAAGGGGGGATATGATCTCCATGTATAATACATAAGGGGGGATATGATCTCCAAGAATAATACATAAGGGGGGATATGATCTCCATGTATAATACATAAGGGGCGATATGATCTCCATGTATAATACATAAGGGGGGATATGATCTCCACGTATAATACATAAGGGGGATATGATCTCCACGTATAATACATAAGGGGGGATATGATCTCCATGTATAATACATAAGGGGGGATATGATCTCCATGTATAATACATAAAGGGGGATATGATTTCCATGCATAATACATAAGGGGGGATATGATCTCAATGTATAATACATAAGGGGGGGATATGATCTCCACATATAATACATAAAGGGGGGGGTATGATCTCCATGTATAATACATAAGGGGGGATATGATCTCCTTGTATAATACATAAGGGGGGGATATGATTTCCATGTATAATACATAAGGGGGATATGATCTCCATGTATAATACATAAGGGGGGGGGATATGATCTCCACGTATAATACATAAGGGGGGATATGATCTCCACGTATAATACATACGGGGGGATATGATCTCCATGTATAATACATAAGGGGGGATATGATCACCATGTATAATACATAAGGGGGGATATGATCTCCATGTATAATACATAAGGGGGGATATGATCTCCATGTATAATACATAAGGGGGGATATGATCTCCATGTATAATACATAAGGGAGGATATGATCTCCATGTATAATACATAAGGGGGATATGATCTCCATGTATTATACATAAGGGGGGATATGATCTCCACGTATAATACATACGGGGGGATATGATCTCCATGTATAATACATAAGGGAGGATATGATCTCCATGTATAATACATAAGGGGGGATATGATCTCCATGTATAATACATAAGGGGGATATGATCACCATGTATAATACATAAGGGGGATATGATCTCCATGTATAATACATAAGGGGGGGATATGATCTCCATGTATAATACATAAGGGGGGATATGATCACCATATATAATACATAAGGGGGGGGGTATGATCTCCATGTATAATACATAAGGGAGGATATGATCTCCATGTATAATACATAAGGGGGGATATGATCTCCATGTATATAATATAAGGGGGGGTATGATCTCCATGTATAATACATAAGGGAGGATATGATCTCCATGTATAATACATAAGGGGGATATGATCTCCATGTATAATACATAAGGGGGGATATGATCACCATATATAATACATAAGGGGGGGGGTATGATCTCCATGTATAATACATAAGGGAGGATATGATCTCCATGTATAATACATAAGGGGGGATATGATCTCCATGTATATAATATAAGGGGGGGTATGATCTCCATGTATAATACATAAGGGAGGATATGATCTCCATGTATAATACATAAGGGAGATATGATCTCCATGTATAATACATAAGGGGGGATATGATCTCCATGTATAATACATAAGGGGGATATGATCACCATGTATAATACATAAGGGGGGATATGATCACCATGTATAATACATAAGGGGGGATATGATCTCCATGTATAGTACATAAGGGGGGATATGATCTCCATGTATAATACATAAGGGGGGATATGATCTCCTTGTATAATACATAAGGGGGGATATGATCACAATGTATAATACATACGGGGGGATATGATCTCCATGTATAATACATAAGGGGGGGATATGATCTCCATGTATAATACATAAGGGGGGGTATGATCTCCATGTATAATACATAAGGGGGGATATGATCTCCATGTATAATACATAAGGGGGGATATGATCTCCATGTATATAATATAAGGGGGGGGTATGATCTCCATTTATAATACATAAGGGGGGATATGATCTCCATGTATAATACATAAGGGGGGATATGATCTCCATATATAATACATAAGGGGGGGATATGATCTCCATGTATAATACATAAGGGGGGGTATGATCTCCATGTATAACACATAAGGGGGGATATGATCTCCATGTATAATACATAAGGGGGGGATATGATCACCATGTATAATACATAAGGGGGGATATGATCTCCATGTATAATACATAAGGGGGGATATGATCTCCATGTATAATACATAAGGGGGATATGATCTCCATGTATAATACATAAGGGGGGATATGATCTCCATGTATAATACATAAGGGGGGATATGATCTCCATGTATAATACATAAGGGGGATATGATCTCCATGTATAATACATAAGGGGGGATATGATCTCCATGTATAATACATAAGGGGGGGATATGATCTCCATGTATAATACATAAGGGGGGATATGATCTCCATGTATAATACATAAGGGGGGATATGATCTCCATGTATAATACATAAGGGGGGGATATGATCTCCATGTATAATACATAAGGGGGGATATGATCTCCATGTATAATACATAAGGGGGGATATGATCTCCATGTATAATACATAAGGGGGGATATGATCTCCATGTATAATACATAAGGGGGGATATGATCTCCATGTATAATACATAAGGGGGTGTATGATCACCATGTATAATACATAAGGGGGGATATGATCTCCATGTATAATACATAAGGGGGGATATGATCTCCATGTATAATACATAAGGGGGGGATATGATCTCCATGTATAATACATAAGGGGGGATATGATCTCCATGTATAATACATAAGGGGGGGGGATATGATCTCCATGTATAATACATAAGGGGGATATGATGCACAATTATCGTGTGAATTTAAAAAAAATATGCAACACCCACCATTTTATTCTCTATGGTCTCTGAGTTTCCTAGTTTTTTAGTAAAAAAAAAATGTTGATTTTTTTACATGTAGGAGAGGAATGTCAGAATGGGCCGGGACTGGAAAGGTTTTGATTTGATTCATTTTATTTCTATCTTGTGTAAACAATTTAAAAAGTTTCCTTGTAATTTTCTTCCAAGATAGAATCAATATTATTTGATCCGTTGTCGCGGGTCCCTTAAACAGCGTGGGGGGGGGGGGCTCATAGCGCGGTGCCTACTCTGCCCTAAGGGGCTCATTAGTCCTTTAACCCTTTCGCTGACCATGATCTGTACCCCTGTTAATGGCCTTGAAAGGTTTAAAACAAGCCCACCCAGATGTAATAACAGCCACAAGCTTGTTTTCATGGGCAGACTGTAGAAGTGATTAGAGCCGCTGTAAATCCTGCAGTTCCACTTGACTTTCCCCAGAAGGGACACGGGAAGCAATAAGAACTTAGCAATAAAAACTGGACAAACTTTTAATGCAACTCTTAAGAAAAATTTGACAAACTTTTCCCTAATCCTACTCTAATCAAAACTGAAAAAAAAAAAAAAAAATTTTTTTTTTTTTTTACAGTTTAAATATCAAAATCCATCCAGTAGCAGAGGACTAGAAGCTCCTCCCGCTGATTTCTATAAGGTGCTATTGTTGATTGGGTATAATTTTTTTTTTTTAGTCCTCTGCTACTGGATGGATTTGATATTTAAACTAAAAAAAAAAAAAATTTTTTTTTCTTTGTTTTACAGTTTAAATATCAAATCCATCCAAAACATTTTTTGCTTTCTCTTGAACAGAGAGGGTTAGAATCTCAATTCCTTGGCCCAACAGGAAAGCGCACCTAGGAAAAAAAAAAAATAGCTGCCGCTTCCTGTGTTACCTATGAACTGTCAGGGATGGTACCGCTTAGGTTACCATTAGGACTGGTTCACATTACAGAAATGTAGTCCAGATGTGTTCTGGATGCATTTCCGCATGCGCGTTTTCGATGCACGTGAACGCAAATGCTAGCCACGTTTAGTGCTTGGGCATTTATCCATGTCAATGGAAAATACTCTGGCCATACAAATGAATAACCTATGCAGGTTGCGTTTTGTGCGTTTTTGCATTGCGTTTTTGCTGCATTTTTGATGCGTTTTGCGGGGGGGGGTTCATTTTTTTAATGGAAAGTACAGTGATCTCTGTGGGCGATAATACATACCTGCACTGATATAGCACTGATACATTACTGAGCATGCAGCACTTAACAGGGGAAAATACACTATGTTGCCAAAAATATTGGCCCCGCCCTCCCAATCTTGTGATTCAGGTGTTCCAATCCCCTCCATGGACACAGGTGTATACAATCAAGCCCCTAGGCATGCAGACGGCTTCTACAAACATTGGTGAAAGAATGGGTCGCTCTCAGGAGCTCAGTGACTCCAAGCGTGGTCCCGTGATAGGTGGCCATCTGAGCAATATGTCCATCCGTGACATTTCCTGGCTACTAAATATTCCACGCTCAACTGTTAGTGGGATTATAACAAAGTGGGAGCAACTGGGAGCAACAGCCACTCAGCCACCAAGTGGTAGGCCACGTCACATGACAGGGCGGGGTCAGCGCATGCTGAAGCGCACAGTGCACAGAAGTCGCCAACTGTCTGCAGAGTCAATAGCTAAAGACCTCCAAACTTGGTGTGGCCTTCAGATGAGCCCAACAACAGTACGTAGAGAGCTTCATGAAATGGGTTTCCATGGCCGAGCAGCTGCATCCAAGCCTTACATCACCAAGTGCAATGCAAAGCATCGCATGCCATGGTGTAAAGCACGCCGCCACTGTACTCTAGAGCAGTGGAGATGTGTTCTCTGGAGTGACAAATCACGCTTCTCTGTCTGGCAATCTGATGGACGTGCCTGGGTTTGGCGGTTGCCAGGAGAACGGTACTTGCCTGACTGCATTGTGCCAAGTGTAAGGTTTGGTGGAGGGGGGATTATGGTGTGGGGTTGTTTTTCAGGGGTTGGGCTTGGCCCCCTAGTTCCAGTGAAGGAAATTCTTAAGGCGACATTTTGGAAAATTTCATGCCCCCCAACTTTGCGGGAAGAGTTTGGGGATGGCCTCTTCCTGTTCCAACATGACTGCCCACCAGTGCACAAAGCAAGATCCATAAAGACATGGAGGAGCCAGTTTGGGGTGGAGGAACTTGACTGGCCTGCACAGAGTCCTGACCTCAACCCCATAGAACACCTTTGGGGGGAATTAGAGCGGAGACTGCGAGCCAGGCCTCCTCCCCCGACATCAGTGCCTGACCTGACAAATGTGCTTCTGGAAGAATGGTCCAACCTTCCCATAGACACCCTCCTAAACCTTGTGGATGGCCTTCCCAGAAGAGTTGAAGCTGTTACAGCTGCAAAGGGCGGGGCCAACTCAATATTGAACCCTGCGGACTAAGACTGGGGGGCCATTAAAGTTCATGTGCGTGGGAGGGGTGGGGCCAACTCAATATTGAACCCTACGGACTAAGACTGGGAGGCCATTAAAGGTCATGTGTGTGGAAAGGGCGGTGCCAACTCAATATTGAACCCTACAGACTAAGACTGGGTGCCATTAAAGTTCATGTGTGTGGAAAGGGTGGGGCCAACTCAATATTGAACCCTACGGACTATGACTGGGGGGCCATTAAAGTCCATGTGCGTGGAAAGGACGGAGCCAACTCAATATTGAACCCTACGGATTAAGACTGGGAGGACATTAAAGTCCATGTGCGTGGAAAGGGTAGAGCCAACTCAATATTGAACCCTACGGACTAAGACTGGGGGGCCATTAAAGTTCATGTGCGTGGAAAGGGCGGGGCCAACTCAATATTGAACCCTATGGACTAAGACTGGGGGGCCATTAAAGTTCATGTGTGTGGAAAGGGTGGGGCCAACTCAATATTGAACCCTACGGATTAAGACTGGGGGGCCATTAAAGTCCATGTGCGTGGAAAAGGTGGGGCCAACTCAATATTGAACCCTACGGACTAAGACTGGGGGGCCATTAAAGTTCATGTGCGTGGAAAAGGTGGGGCCAACTCAATATTGAACCCTACGGACTAAGACTGGGGGGCCATTAAAGTTCATGTGCGTGGAAAAGGTGGGGCCAACTCAATATTGAACCCTACAGACTAAAACTGGGGGGCCATTAAAGGTCATGTGTGTGGAAAGGCCGGAGGCCCAATACTTTTGGCAATAACGTGTATATCTGATGCAAGTTTCCCGATCACGTGGAACAGACATCTGAGCCTCAAACTTGTGGCATCTTCACGTGGGGAGTCAGGACGGGAAATCCCCCTCCAGTATTGACTTTGACATTCTCTGCCTCTTCAGTCTCTTGTGTCAGTTAATGGCTTTGATAACCGTTTTCAGTGGTAATTCGAGGACGACACTTCTCTATTCATCATGGAGTCGTCTATTACTAAATGACTTATTTACGAGATGGTTTTAAAGACGAGCAAATAGCTAAGGTAACGCCATAACCACCGCATTCCGGGGCTATTTTCTCAGAGAAAATCTATACGCCGTGTCACAGGAATCCTGACTGGCGCAGCAATTTATGGAGAGAGCGACACTTGACGCCGGGCCGCGTGCGCGTTGTTAGGCCGCATCGATTTTTATTTTGTTTGGCATCTTTCTGTCATCGCTGCTTAACAGGCAGTTGAAGCCGAGGTGGTTCAGCCAAGGAAAGAATCAAAAGGAGGTCTGGAGAAATGAAGCAGCGCATGACCTTCTCCCCAAAAAGGTCGGGGAGAGTGTTCGGTCAAATGGGAGTTTAGTCGACTTTCACAACCAGTTGGGGAGAGAATACTGCATGGAAGTACACAGGATGCATGTAGTATGCCCTTTCCTTCCGGGTCTATGCCTCTCTGCCCAGACACTTGTCTGTCATCCCAACTGTCAACATTACAGCCAGAAGTTGCTGTGTAAATACAGAAGTGGTGCTACAGTGATACAGTGTTTATAAACATCGTTCAGAGCTGGGATAGAGAGATACAAAGTAACATTGTTTATAAACATTGATTAGACGGGAGATAGAGAGTTACAAAGTAACATTGTTTATAAACATTGATTAGACGGGAGATAGAGAGATACAAAGTAACATTGTTTATAAACATTGATTAGACGGGAGATAGAGAGATACAAAGTAACATTGTTTATAAACATTGATAAGACGGGATATAGAGATATACAAAGTAACATTGTTTATAAACATCGATCAGACGGGAGATGGAGAGATACAAAGTAACATTGTTTGTAAACATTGATCAGACGGGAGATAGAGAGATACAAAGTAACATTGTTTATAAACATTGTACAGACAGGAGATAGAGAAATACAAAGTAACATTGTTTATAAACATTGTACAGACAGGAGATAGAGAGATACAAAGTAACATTGTTTATAAACATCGATCAGACGGAGATAGAGAGATACAAAGTAACATTGTTGATAAACATCGATCAGACGGGACATAGAGATATACAAAGTAACATTGTTTATAAACATCGATCAGACGGGAGATAGAGAGATACAAAGTAACATTGTTTATAAACATCGATCAGACGGGACATAGAGATATACAAAGTAACATTGTTTATAAACATCGATCAGACGGGAGATAGAGAGATACAAAGTAACATTGTTTATAAACATCGATCAGACGGGACATAGAGAGCTACAAAGTAACATTGTTTATAAACATTGATCAGATGAGAAATAGAGAGATACAAAGTAACATTGTTTATAAACATTGATCAGACGGGATATAGAGATACAAAGTAACATTGTTTATAAACATTGATCAGATGGGAAATAGAGAGATACAAAGTAACATTGTTTATAAACATTGATAAGACGGGATATAGAGATATACAAAGTAACATTGTTTATAAACATTGATCAGACGGGAGATGGAGAGATACAAAGTAACATTGTTTATAAACATCGATCAGACGGGAGATGGAGAGATACAAAGTAACATTGTTTATAAACATCGATCAGACGGGAGATAGAGAGATACAAAGTAACATTGCTTATAAACATCGATCCGACGCTTTGCATTGCACTTGGTGATGTAAGGCTTGGATGCAGCTGCTCGGCCATGGAAACCCATTCCATGAAGCTCTCTACGCACTGTTGTTGGGCTCATCTGAAGGCCACACCATGTTTGGAGGTCTTTAGCTATTGGCTCTGCAGATATTTGGCGACTTCTGCGCACTGTGCGCTTCAGCATGCGCTGACCCCGCCCTGTCATGTGACGTGGCCTACCACTTGGTGGCTGAGTGGCTGTTGTTCCCAGTTGCTTCCACTTTGTTATAATCCCACTAACAGTTGAGCGTGGAATATTTAGTAGCCAGGAAATGTCACGGATGGACTTATTGCACAGGTGGCCACCTATCACGGGACCACGCTTGGAGTCACTGAGCTCCTGAGAGCGACCCATTCTTTCACCAATGTTTGTAGAAGCAGTCTGCATGCCTAGGGGCTTGATTGTATACACCTGTGTCCATGGAGGGGATTGGAACACCTGAATCACATGATTGGGAGGGCGTGGCCAACACTTTTGGCAATATAGAGCAACTATAAGCAACTGCTGAAATTTGATAAGTTGGACCCGCGTATCCCCCCATGAAATGCATCAGCATTTTGAGGGTCTTCTCGTGCATTGGGAGCTGACCAGGGGCGGACTGACAACTCATGGGGCCCCCAGGCAATAGGAAATCATGGGGCCCCTGTGTCCTCGCCCACACTCAAACCCCACCCAAAAAAGCCTATGAAAGGTACCAGGGGCATCTCATGGGGCCCCCTACTGACCCCGGGCCCTCGGGCAGTGTCCGAGTGCCTAAATGGTCAGTCCACCCCTGGAGCTGACCTGGTGACGTGATCATGAAAATCGTCCGATTATTCTTAGGTCCCAATTTTCGGATGAATAATCGATCGATTTTCGACCCATGTATGGCCGGCCTTTCTCAGCAATGGAAACTTTCCCCTTTAAATGCCAAATTCGATACGTTGGACCCACGTATTCCCTCCATGAAATGCGTCAGCATTTTGAGGGTCTTCTCGTGCATTGGGAGCTGATCTGGTGACGTGACCATGAAAATCGTCCGGCGCCATTGACCCCACTAACAGAGCGAAAATCGGCCTATTATTCTTAGGTCCCGATTTTCAGACGAAAAATCAGTCGATTTTCGACCCACGTATGGCCGGCCTTACTCAGGAATGGAAGGTTTCCCCTTTAAATGCCAAATCCGTTACGTTGGACCTGCGTTTCCCGCCCCGCTGAACCCCGCAGCCCCAGACAGCTGCCTGCTCTCCCCTCGCTCTGTACAAACACCGTGTTTCCATAGAATAAATCTTCATGTAAATTTCATCGACCATCTGGTTGCGGTGTCTGGGCGCTCTCTTGGCGCGTTCACCTGGGAAAGCGTACATCCGCCGCACAGATAAACACCTTAGACTGCAAATATCTTCACACAGAACCTTTTACATCGAAGGATTATACACAACATATCATCGAACGATGATCTCCACGCACAAGGCAGCTGTCATCCCCGTATCACGCGGGTATTGTTGCTGGATGGGGACGTATTGTTGCTGGATGGGCCGCCATATCTTTTAATGTATCTCCTTATCGCTCTGACAAGGTATTTTGTATCAGAAAAATTGCTGGACTGCGGAGACGTCTCTGGAATCCGACATCCTACAACAGGGCCGGGCTGACACCTTGTATATTCTGCTGCCTTCAGCGCTGATGGTGTCATTGAGGGACCATTCCTCCAGAGCTGATGGTGTCATTGAGAGACCATTCCTCCAGAGCTGATGGTGTCATTGAAAGACCATTTCTCCAGAGCTGATGGTGTCATTGAGAGACCATTCTTCCAGAGCTGATGGTGTCATTGAGGGACCATTTCCCCAGAGCTGATGGTGTCATTGAGAGACCATTCTTCCAGAGCTGATGGTGTCATTGAGGGACCATTCCTCCAGAGCTGATGGTGTCATTGAGGGACCGTTCCTCCAGAGCTGATGGTGTCATTGAGAGACCATTCCTCCAGAGCTGATGGTGTCTTTGAGGGACCATTTTTCCAGAGCTGATGGTGTCATTGAGGGACCGTTCCTCCAGAGCTGATGTTGTCATTGAGGGACCATTCCTCCAGAGCTGATGGTGTCATTGAGGGACCATTCCTTCAGAGCTGATGGTGTCATTGAGGGACCATTTCTCCAGAGCTGATGGTGTCATTGAGGGACCGTTCCTCCAGAGCTGATGGTGTCATTAAGGGACCGTTCCTCCAGAGCTGATGTTGTCATTGAGGGACCATTCCTCCAGAGCTGATGTTGTCATTGAGGGACCGTTCCTCCAGAGCTGATGTTGTCATTCAAGGACCATTCCTCCAGAGCTGATGGTGTCATTGAGGGACCGTTCCTCCAGAGCTGATGTTGTCATTGAGGGACCGTTCCTCCAGAGCTGATGTTGTCATTGAGGGACCGTTCCTCCAGAGCTGATGTTGTCATTGAGGGACCATTCCTCCAGAGCTGATGGTGTCATTGAGGGACCATTCCTCCAGAGCCTTGCTGCACGTGTGTTAGCTTGCGTTGTGCTGTGCAATACAGTGTGCAGTATTTAGAAAGGCCATCAAAAATAATACCCCCCCCCCATACTGGCCTGTCCACGCACCAATGGCCCAGAAATATCCTGAAAATAGGATGTTACAAAGTTTGGAACACAATTCACTAGAGTGCAAACGGCTTGTGCTGCGACAAGGTGCAATGTGTGGGATGTGTTTCTTGCACTCGCTGTAACTATGCAATAGGCTGTAAGGGCTCTTAAAGTGGATCTCGCATTAGAGAATGGCTATGGCAGGTGTGGAGATCTGGGAACCCAGCACAGGGATGGTGGGAACCGCTCATAATGGACACAGCAGGTGTACAGGCCAGGGAACTAAGCATAGGGATGGTGGGAAGCCCTCATAAGGGGCACAACGGGTGTTTAGACCCGGGAACTCAGCACAGGGATTGTGGGAACCCCTCATAATGGGCACGGAAGGTGTACAGACCCGGGAACTCAGCACAGGGATGGTTGGAATCCCTCACAATGGGCACAGAGGGTGTACAGATCCAGGAACTCAGCACGGGGATGGTGGGAATCCCTCATAATGGGCACAGAGGGTGTACAGATCCAGGAACTCAGCACAGGGATGGTGGGAATCCCTCATAATGGGCACAGAGGGTATACAGATCCAGGAACTCAGCACAGGGATGGTGGGAATCCCTCATAATGGGCACAGAGGGTGTACAGACCCAGGAACTCAGCACAAGGATGGTGGGAAGCTCTCATAATGGGCAGAACAAGTGTAGAGACCTGGGAACTCAGCACAAGGATGGTGGGAAGCTCTAATAATGGGCACAGCAGGTGTACAGACCAGGAATTAAGGACAGGGATGGTGGGAACCCATCATAATGGGCACAACAGGTGTACAGACCCAGAAACTCAATACAATGATGGTGGGATCCCATCATAATGGGCACAGAAATTGTACAGATCCAGAAATTTGGCACAAGAATGATGGGAACAACAGGTGTACAGACACGGGAAGTCATGACAAGGATGGTGGGAACCCCTCATAATGGGCACAGCGGGTGTGCAGAAACAGGAATTCATGGTAGGGATGGGAGGGACCCCTCATAATGGACCCAGAAGACCAGAAGACCCAACATCTCAGTGCAGAGGTCTCATTCATGGACATAGAAGCAGGGGCGGACTGACCATTTGGAAGCTCGGGCACTGCCCGAGGGCCCAGGGTCAGTAGGGGGCCCCATGAGATGCCCCTGGTACCTTTTTCAAAGGCTTTTTTGAGTTTGGGCAAGGACACAGAGGCCCCATGATCCCCTATTGCCCGGGGGCCCCATGAGTTGTCAGTCCGCCCCTGCATAGAAGAGATCGTTGGCTGGTTTACCCTTCCAGCATCCACCAAACACTGAAATCTCATGTTCAGACGGACCGACCCGATCAATGAGACCCACAGCTGCCCTATGAAGCCCACAAAACCAAATTCTGCTTTTCTTCTCTCTAGAAATGAGATTTAATTTTTTCTTTTTAGCGTCCCGTTCTCCCGCAGAGCCGGCCTGACAAAGTTCTCCGGCGCGGCGAACGCACAAGTCACGACAATAACGGGGACCGCGGTTCTCGGCGCCGAGCGTCTGATGGATGCACACGTCCCACAACTATTATATCTGCAGATGACACTCTATGAAGCGCTGTCATCTCATCCGGCGCATTGCTCATGTTTGCCTCCTCCCCTCCCCCCCCCCCTCGCTGATTACATAGCGGCGCGCTTTTTCCCGGGATTTACTGCGGCAACAATTGTCTGCAAGTAATAATACAAATGTAAATCCAGCAGGTAATGTCTTCGGGAAAATAGCTCTTTTCTTAAGCATTACCTGTTTAGGGATGTAAAAGCTCTTCGCTTGACATCTTAATCACAATAATTCCGTCTCACCATCTTGATTTACTTGCCAGGTGAGATTGCAGCAGAGAAGGCCGGATGCTTTCGGAATTTTTTTCTGCAGCTCAAACCTTCCAGATGTCAACGGACAGAAAATAACAAAAAAAAAAAAAAAAGGAAAAGAAAAATGGAAACTGGCGTCGGCCATTTTGTTCTATAGATTTTGTACGAGATGAATCGCACACTGCTGGACCCATATGTTATTGTTATCTGCAGCCTAGGATCTGACCTGGTTGGCTCTTCTCCATGTGAGCCCTCTTCATCCCATGCTATGAGATAGTCTAGTTATAAAAGGCACTACAATCAGGAAGAGCCCCACCTTAGGCAATAGGAGCCCCCACAGTGGACTATAGAGACCCCACACTGGGCTATTGAAGCCTCCAGAGCAGGCATTAGGAACGCCCAAACTGGGTTATAGGAGTCCCCACAGTGGACTATAGAAACCCCACACTGGGCTATTGAAACTTCCACAGTAGGCATTAGGAACCCCCAAATTGGGTTATAGGAGCCCCCACAGACTATAGAAACCAAACACTGGGCTATTGAAGCCTCCACAGTAGGCATTCGGAGCCCCCCAACTGGGTTATAGGAGCCCCCACAGTGGACTATAGAAACCCCCACACTGGGCTATTGGAACCACCACAGTAGGCATTAGGAGCTAGACCCATATGTTATTGTTATCTGCAGCCTAGGAGCTGACCTGGTTGGCTCTTCTCCATGTGAGCCCTCTTCATCCCATGCTATGAGATAGTCTAGTTATAAAAGGCACTACAATCAGGAAGAGATCCATCTTAGGCAATAGGAGCCCCCACAGTGGACTATAGAAACCCCACACTGGGCTATTGAAGCCTCCACAGTAGGCATTAGCAACCCCCAAACTGGGTTATAAGAGCCCCCATAGTGGACTATAGAAACCCCACACTGGGCTATTGAAGCCTCCACAGTAGGCATGAGAAGCCCCCCAACTGGGTTATAGGAGCCCCCACACTGGACTATAGAAACCCCACACTGGGCTATTGAAACCTCCACAGTAGGCATTCGGAGCCCCCAAACTGGGTTATAGGAGCCCCCACAGTGGACTATAGAAACCAAACACTGGGCTATTGGAACCTCCACAGTAGGCATTAGGAACCCCCAACTGGGTTTTAGGAGCCCCCACAGTGGACTATAGAAACCCTCACTGGGCTATTGAAGCCTCCAGAGTAGGCATTAGGAACCCCCAAACTGGGTTATTGGAGCCCCCACAACGGACTATAGAAACCCCACACTGGGCTATTGACGCCTCCACAGTAGGCATTAGGAGCTAGACCCATGTGTTATTGTTATCTGCAGCCTAGGAGCTGACCTGGTTGGCTCTTCTCCATGTGAGCCCTCTTCATCCCATGCTATGAGATAGTCTAGTTATAAAAGGCACTACAATCAGGAACAGCCCCACCTTAGGCAATGGGAGCCCCCACAGTGGACTATAGAAACCCCACACTGGGCTATTGAAGCTTCCACAGTAGGCATTAGGAGCCCCCCAACTGGGTTATAGGAGCCCCCACAGTGGACTATAGAAACCCCCACACTGGGCTATTGAAACCTCCACAGTAGGCATTAGGACTCCCAAACTGGGTTATAGGAGCCCCCACACTGAGTAATAGGAGTCCTTACATTAGATTATAGACTCCCCTACACTGGACTATAGGAGCCCCTGCATATGGCAAAATTAATCCCCTACATAGGGCAATAGTAGCCCCTGCATGGGGCAATAAGAGAAATGCAGATGAAAAAAAAAACATAAATTGGTGGCTGCATTAGTTTTATGACCCCCCCCCCCCACACACACACACACACACACACACAACGGATCATAGGAGCCCCATGCTGTGCTATAGGTGGCCCCACATTGGGCAATAGTATCCTCACATTGGATTACAGTATAGGAGCCAACACAATGGGCAGTAGATGCCCCAGACTGTATTATAGGAGCCCCACACTTGGCTATAGGACTTCTCACCCCGGGCAATCCTATCCCCACCATTGATTTTAGGAGCCCCACATTGGATTATAGGACCCCACACATTGGGCAATAGTAGCTCCACACTAGATTATAGGAGCCTCATACATGGCTATAGGAGCCCCCACATCGGGCAATAGGAACACCACACCAGACTAGAGGAGGCCCCACAATGGGAAGTAAGAGCAGCACTCTTGGATATAGGTGCCCCCACACTGGGGAATAGGAGCCACTCCAATGGATTCTAACAGGCCCCACTCTAGATTATAGAAGACCCCACAATGGGCAATGGGAGCTGCACATTAGATTATATGAGCCCCACACTTCGCTATAGGACACCTCACACTGGGCAACAGTATCCCCACAATTGATTATAAGTGCCCCACACTGGAATATAGAAGTCCCCACAATGGGCAAGAGCAGACCCACATTGAATTATAGGAGTCCCCAAACTGGGCAATAGGAGTTCCACACTAGATTGTAGGAGCCCCACACTTGGCTGTAGGAGCCTCCACATTGGGCAATAGGAACACCACACTAGACTATAGGAGCCTCCACATTGGGCAATAGGAACACCACACTAGACTATAGGAGCCTCCACACTGGGCAATAGGAACACCAGACTAGACTATAGGAGCCTCCACATTGGGCAATAGGAACACCACACTAGACTATAGGAGCCCCCACACTGGGCAATAGGAACACCAGACTAGACTATAGGAGCCTCCACATTGGGTGATAGGAACACCACACTAGACTATAGGAGCCTCCACATTGGGTGATAGGAACACCACACTAGACTAAAGGAGCCTCCGCATTGGGCAATAGGAACACCACACTAGACTATAAGAGCCCCCAAATTGGGTGATAGGAACACCACACTAGACTATAGGAGCCCCCGCATTGGGCGATAGGAACACCACACTAGACTGTTGCAGCCCCCGCATTGGGCAATAGGAACACCACACTAGACTATAGGAGCCCCCGCATTGGGCGATAAGAACACCACACTAGACTATTGCAGCCCCCGCATTGGGCAATAGGAACACCACACTAGATTTTAGGAGCCCCCACAATGGTCAGTAAAAGTACCATACTTAGCTACAGGAGTGCCCATGCTGGGCAACAGGAGGTCTCCACAATAGATTATAAAAAACCCCACACTGAATTATAGGAGCCCCAATGCTGGACTATAGGAGCCCCCATACTGGGAAGTAGGTACCCCATAATGGATTATAGGAGCCCCCTTACTAGGCAATAGTACCCCACATTGGATTACAAGATCCCCCACAATGGGCAGTAGGTGCCCCACACCAGAGTATAGCATATTACTTGGCTACAAGGGCCCCCACATCAGGCAGTAGGAACGGCAAACTAGTCTATGGGAGCCCCCACAATGGGCAGTAGGAGCACCACACTTAGATATAGGAGCCCCCAAAACTAGGCAATAGGACCCCCCCCACAATGGATTATTTTTTGTCCTTGTGTTTAATTTTTCTTTTACATGGAAAAAAAGAATCCAATGACAGGTCCACTTTATTCTGAGCTATGCTTCCAAGACAGGAACATTTCATAGTACAGAATGGTTAGTAAGGCTGAAGTCCCCCTGAGATGCCCACATGAAGCTCTACTTAACCTGCCTGCAAAATTTTCCAATAGAAATGACAGATTACAACGACTTTACCAACTTTAATATCGTAATATTTCCTGGCCAGTGTTGTAAGATCAATCATCGATGTTTGCCCTAGCATGGGTTCGCTCTTTTAACACAAAAATTGAGTCTTGATTTTTTTTTTTTCTTCTTCATTTTGGAAGAGAGAAAACAACACAGATGTCAAACAAAGAGACAGCAAGGGTTCCATCATTTATCCCTCTCCATATAAAAGAAAGGCTGATTGTTATCAGGGTTGTTTACGCCGCTGTTTGACTTCCTAAACTCCGGTTGGCGGATTATGAGCTTTTGAAAAGGATAATCGGGGCGGGCAGAGAATTGACTATTCTGAAAATCTCCTCTAACCCCGCCATGAAGGAATCTGCTGCCGCAAAGCTGATGTTAGCTCTTAATTCCTGATTAGTGCCATGTGAAAGACTGCAAGAAATTAACGGGCCAGAAACTCATCAAGGAAGGAGAAGGAGTCTGTGTGTCCTGACCGTGGGGGCCGCGTGACGCCATTAGCCTGATAACGGAGAATTGGATTCATCCTCTAATCACCAAGTAGAGGAATTTGGGCCAGGGTGGGAGGCTGTGATCTTCATCTTTAGGTCATACATCCGCCTTTGTCTTTGGATGATGCACCCATCTTTGTCTTCAAGTATTTCACCCTTCTTTATCTCTAGGTGATACCCCCATCTTTGTCTTCAAGTAATACCCCCATCTTTGTCTTCAAGTATTACACCCATCTTTATCTCTAGGTGATACACCCATCTTTGTCTTCAAGTAATACCCCCATCTTTGTCTTCAAGTATTACACCCATCTTTATCTCTAGGTGATACCCCCATCTTTGTCTTCAAGTAATACCCCCATCTTTGTCTTCAAGTATTACACCCATCTTTGTCTTCAAGTAATACCCCCATCTTTGTCTTCAAGTAATACCCCCATCTTTGTCTTCAAGTATTACACCCATCTTTGTCTTCAAGTAATACCCCCATCTTTGTCTTCAAGTATTACACCCATCTTTATCTCTAGGTGATACACCCATCTTTGATTTTAGGTGATACACCCATCTTTGTCTTCAAGTAATACACCCATCTTTATTTTTAGGTGATACACCCATCTTTGTTTTCAAGTTATACCCCCATTTTTGTTTTCAAGGTATACCCCCATCTTTGTTTTCAAGGTATACCCCCATCTTTGTTTTCAAGTAATACACCCATCTTTATCTCTAGGTGATATACCCATCTTTGACTTTAGGTGATACACCCATCTTTGTCTTCAAGTAATATCCCCATCTTTATCTCTAGGTGATACACATATCTTTGTCCTCGAGTAATACACCCATCTTTGTCTTTAGGTGGGCCATTATCCTGATTACAGAGAATTAAATTCCTCCTCTAATCAATGTTGGCTGGGGTAGGAGGTCATAATCTTTGTCTTTAGGTCATACACCCATCTTTGTTTTTAGGTGTCTTTTCCTTTAGGTAATAAACCCATCTGTGTTTTTGGGTAATACACCCATCTTTGTCTTTAAGTGGGCCATTAGCCTGAAAACAGAGACTTAGATTAATCCTCTAAACATGAAGTAGAGGAATGTGGGACGAGGTGGGAAGCCATGATTTTCATATTTAGGTGATACACCCATCTTTGTCTTTAAATAATACACCCATGCTTGTATTTAGATAATGCACCTATCTTTGCCTTTAGATGTACACCCATCATTATCTTTAAGTGATACATCCATATATGTCTTTAGGTCTTACACCAATCTTTTTCTTTAGGCCATACACTCATCTTTGTCTTTAGGTGATACGCCCATCTCTGTCTTTAGGTGATACACTCATCTTTACCTATAGGCCATACACTTCTGTCTTTGTCTTTAGGTGATATACTGTACCCATATTAATCTTTAGGTGATACACCCATCTTTGTCTTTCAGAGTACACCCACCTTTGCTTTAGATTATACACTCATCCTTATCTTTAGGTGATCCACTCATCTTTGCTTTAGGTCATACACCTATCTTTGTCTCTAGGTGATACACTCATCTTGGTCTTTAGGCGATACACCTGTCTTTGTCTTTAGGCAATACACCTGTCTTTGTCTTTAGGTGATACACCCATCTTTGTCTTCAAGTAATACACCCATTTTTGTCTTTAGGTGGACCATTATCCTGATTACGGAGAATTAAATTCCTCCTCTAATCAATGTTGGCTGGGATAGGAGGTCATAATCTTTGTCTTTAGGTCATACACCCATCTTTGTTTTTAGGTGTCTTTTCCTTTAGGTAATACACCCATCTTTGTCTTTAAGTGGGCCGTTAGCCTGAAAACAGAGAATTAGATTAATCCTCTAAACATGAAGTAGAGGAATGTGGGACGGGGTGGGAAGCCATGATCTTCATATTTAGGTGATACACCCATCTTTGTCTTTAAATAATACACCCATGCTTGTATTTAGGTAATGCACCTATCTTTGCCTTTAGATGTACACCCATCATTATCTTTAAGTGATACATCCATATATGTCTTTAGGTCATACACCAATCTTTATATTTAGGTCATACACCCATCTTTGTCTTTAGGTGATACTCTCATATTTACCTATAGGCAATACACTTCTGCTTTTGTCTTTAGACGATACACCTATCTTTGTCTTTAGGCAATACACCCATCTTTGTCTTTAGGCAATACACCCATTTCTGTCTAGGCGATATACCCATTTTGGTTTTATGCGATAGACCCATCTTAATCTTTAGGTGATACACCCATCTTTGTCTTTCGGAGTACACCCACCTTTGCTTTAGATTATACACTCATCCTTATCTTTAGGTGATCCACTCACCTTTGCTTTAGGTCATACACCTATCTTTGTCTTTAGGTGATATGCCCATCTTTGTCTTTAGGCAATACACCCATTTTTGTCTATAGGCGATATGCCCATTTTGTCTTTAGGTGATACACCCATCTAAATCCTTAGGTGTACGTCCATCTTTGTCTTCAAGTAATACACCCATCTTTGTCTTTAGGTGGACCATTATCCTGATTACGGAGAATTAAATTCCTCCTCTAATCAATGTTGGCCGGGGTAGGAGGTCATAATCTTTGTCTTTAAATAATACACCCTTTCTTGTATTTAGGTAATGCACCTATCTTTGCCTTTAGATGTACACCCATCATTATCTTTAAGTGATACATTCACATATGTCTTTAGGTCATACACCAATCATTATATTTAGGTCATATACCCTTCTTTGTCTTTAGGTGATACTCTCATCTTTACCTATAGGCAATACACTTCTGCCTTTGTCTTTAGGTGACACACCCATCTTGGTCTTTTGGTGATATGGCCATCTTTGTCTTTAGGCAATATACCCATTTTTGTCTATAGGCGATATACCCGTTTTGTCTTTAGGTGATACAAACATCTTAATCTTTAGGTGATCATCTTTACGTGATACATCCCTCTATGTCTTTAGGAGTACACCCACTTTTGCTTTAGATGATACAACCATCTTTGTCTTTAGGTGATACACCCATCATTACGTGATACACCCACCTTTGATTTAGATGATACACCCATCCTTATATTTAGGTGATACACTCATCTTTGTCTTTAGGCAATACACCAATCCTTGTCTATAGACGATACACCCATAGTTGTCTTTAGGTGATACACCTGTCTTTGTCTTTAAACGATACACTCATCTTTATCTTTAGATGATACACCCATCATTATGTGATACACCCACCTTTGATTTAGATGATACACCCATCTTTGTCTTTAGGCGATACATCCATCCTTATATTTAGGTGATACATCCATCTTTATCTTTAGGCAATACACCCATAGTTGTCTTTAGGTGATACACCCATCGTTGTCTATAGGCGATATACCCATCGTTGTCTATAGGCGATATACCCATCTTTGTCTTTAGGCTATACACCCATCGTTGTCTATAGGTGATATACTCATTTTGTGTTTAGATGAAACACACATCTTAATCTTTAGGTGATACACTCATCTTTGCCTTTCAGAGTACACCCACCTTTGCTTTAGATTAAACACCCATCCTTATCTTTAGGTGATATGCTCATGTTTGCTTTAGGTCATACACCTATCTTTGTCTTTAGGTCATACACCTATATTTGTCTCTAGGTCATACACCTATCTTTGCCTATAGGCAATACATTCCTGTCTTTGTCGTTAGGTGATACACCCATCTTTTTTTTTCTATGGTTGAACTGGATGGACTTTTGTCTTTTTTTCTGCCAAACTATGTAACTTGGTCTTTAGGTGATACACCTGGCTTTGTCTTTAGGTAATACACCCATCTTTGTCCATAGGTGATGTACCCATTTTGTCTTTAGGTGATACACCCATCTAAATCTTTAGGTGTACATCCATCTTTATCTTTAGGTAATACACCCATCTTTATATGATACACCCATCTTCGTCTTTAGGGGTACACCCATCTTTATGTGATACACCTATCTTTACGTGTAATCCCATCTTTACGTGAATCACCCATCTTTCTCTTTAGGTGGTACACCCATCTTTCTCTTTAGGTGATACAGGTTCTGATGGTTATTTAATGCAGATAAGGCCCTAGGTGAGTTTAATTATCACCTTAATTAGCCACAGAACCTGTGTAAGTGATATGTGTTTGATTTCAAAGGCATGGAGTGGCAACCCTATGATACACTTATCTTTGTCTTTAGTCTCTGAACGATTCACCCATTTTTGTTTTTAGGTGATACTTTAGGGTTGAATTGGCTGGACCTCAACCAAGCTATTTAACTATCTCCTAGATTGTAAGCTCCCAGGATCAGGGCCCTCCTATCCCTCTTGTATTGAACTGTATTGTTACTGTATTGTCTCCCGTTATATCGTAAAGTGC
>NW_028318174.1:577500-722500 GCF_062004578.1 Staurois parvus
GCGGGGGGCACTGCTGGGCAGTAGTGAGTGGCACTGCTAGGCACTGATAGGCACAGATGGGTGGCACTGCTGGGCACAGGTGGGTGGCACTGGTGGGTGGCACTGCTGGGCACTGATCATCAGGGCACTGATAATCAGTGCCGATCTGTTTTCTGACAATTGCCAGTTATTGGCAGTACTTTCCCCATGCTGTGACAGTGTGACAGGCTCCATTTTACAACACCCAATATTTGCAGAGCTGTGGGAGGGGCTCAACAGGCTCCACCCACTACAGGTTGCCTGTGAAAACTACAGAAGAGGCGGAGACAAGACTAGCAGCCTTGCCCAAAGAAAAGGGCAGAGCTGTGTGAAGGGCTCAGCAGGCTCCACCCACTACAGGCTGCCTGTAAAAACTACAGGAGGGGGCGGAGACAAGACCAGTCGCCCTGCACAAGGAGAGAGCAGCAGTGAGCGGTCTTTATTAATGGAAGAAAAAGTCTCACACAGCAGAGCTGTGGGAGGGGCTCAACAGGCTCCACCCACTACAGGCAGCCTGTAAAAACTACAGGAGGGGGCGGAGACAGGACCAGTCACCCTGCACAAGGAGAGAGAGCAGCAGTGAGCGGTCTTTATTACAGGAAGGAAAAGTCTCACACAGCAGAGCTGTGGGAGGAGCTCAACAGGCTTCACCCACTGCAGGCTGCCTGTGAAAACTATAGGAGGGGGTGGAGACAAGACCAGTCACCCTGCACAAGGAGAGAGAGCAGCAGTGAGCGGTCTGGATCTGGAAGAAATACACAAAGCACACCAAGAATTATTGCAGATGGCACACGATCCTTGCATATAGACAATATTTGTTCAGATTTTACAACACCCGGCATTTGTATGTGTTGAGCAGACGGGGCAGGTCATTAAGATTTGTTTGTTTCATCCACCCAGATTCTACCGTTTCATTTTCCGCCGTCGCCCGTGCGCGCGTTCGACATGATTACCGGAGCTCGGCGGTGACCTTCTGCTACAATAAAGTAGAATCAGATTAGAGTTAACTAGAAAATGTCAGAAATGTTGTGTCATAAAACAGAAGATTCGTCTACTTTAGCATCTGTCATTAGATTATGATAATTCGAGCAAACCGCAAAAAAAAAAAAAAATAAAGCCTCCTGCCGGTGATGTAGAGCGCGCCTTTGCCTGGGAGGAGAGGCGCTAACATAGCAGAAAATGGTCTTTGCAGCAATTGGTTTTCAAAGAAAAAAAATATATTAAAGGCTTTGGTTTCTCAAGTCAGCAATTTATAAAGTAATTGAATTCAAGTGATGCAGCGTAATGAACATCAAATATGGAAGAAGTGGGGGGAACGCGCCTTGTCAGGCATGCTAATTCAGCTTTACACGGCTAGTCCTCTCATTCAGCTCTACAGTATAGGAGTCACATACACCAGGGGGTGTTCAATGAAAGTTTATGGAGGTCCGATCGGTAAAATGTACTTCCAGAAGAGGTCCGAATCGCAAGACTGACCCCCTATATCACAATCTCATTCTTATGTCAGTGTCTGCCGCCCCCTGCACATCATACCCCCCCTCCACAGTAGTGTACTGAATCCCCTTTACATAGCACACCCCCTTTATTCACAGCAGTGGCCTCAAACCCCTTTCAAATGATCACTCCCCCATGTTCTGTCCTCCACCCCCTTCATATCAAACCCCCTCCCCACACTATACACGGCGCCCCCTTTACATCACCCCCCACAGCACTTCCCCTCTTCATAACACCTGCCCCACCTTCACAGCACTGCCCCTTACCCCTACATCACCCCTCCCCCCACTGCATTGCCCCCCTTACAGTACCCTCCTACTGTACTGGCCCCCTTACATCACAAATCCCCCCACTCACAGTATTGTGCTCTGCCTTGTTAACATCATCCCCCCCTCCACAGCACTGCCCGCCCACAGCATTGCCCCTTCGTATCACCCCCACAGTACTGCTCCCCTTTACACTGCCCCCTCTCACATCACACCCCCTGTCTTCACATCAACCCCTCCCCCACAGCACTGTCCCCCCCACAGCATTGCCCCTTCATATTGCCCCCTCTCACATCACACCCCCCATCTTCACATCAACCCCCTCCCCCACAGCACTGCCCCCCACAGCATTGCCCCCTTCACATCACCCCCCAACAGGGCTGCCTCCACATTGCCCCCTCTCACATCACACACCCCCTATCTTCACATCAACCCCCTCCCCCACAGCATCGCCCCTTCACATTGCCCACTCTCACATCACACCCCCGTCTTCACATCAACCCCCTCCCCCACAGCACTGCCCCCCCCCCCACAGCATTGCCTCCTTCACATCACCCCCCACAGGACTGCCCCATTCACACTGCCCCTCACACATCACACCCCCATCTTCACATCAACTCCCCCCCCCCACAGCACTGCCCCCCCACAGCATTGCCCCCTTCACATCACCCCCCACAGCACTGCCCCCTTCACATTGCCCCCTCTCACATCACACCCCCCGTCTTCACATCAATCCCCCACAACACTGCCCCTTCATATTACCCCTCCCTCCCCCAACCACAGCACTGCCCCCTCTCACATCCAAGAGGTAACATGGTAATGAACTGAGTGCTGGAGGCGCAGCTTTGCATTGGATGGAAGGTGGGAGCAGGAGTTGTACAAGTTAACTTTCTAGATTAACCAGCAGGTGACGGGTGGCTAGGATGCAGGGTGGTCCTAGCCACCAATCACTTGCTGGTTAATGTGAAAAGTTAACTGCCAGTAGCTCCCGATTCCACCCTCCATCCAATGCTGAGCTTTGCCTCCAGCACTCAGTTCATTATTGCTTTATAGAGAGTTGCCAAATTCAAGTAATTCCAATAGTCCGGTTGATATTGTTTTGCTACATTGTCCAAGCCCTGATGAAGGATCTTTTTGAGCAACAAAGCAGGTTGGAATTCTTTTGCCATCCCATTGTAACACATGTTAACAAATGAGAGTTTTGGACTCATAAGATGATTGTTTGGCACTTTTTTTTGGTTTTCACGTGGACTTCTCAATTTTGATGACCTCTGCTTTTCAGGAACCCTACTGCTAAATGCTAGTTGCCAAATTTGAGCCATTAGGCATTACTGGTGATTTCTTTGTTCGAGACCAAAGATCCGTGTCCAGCATCTCACCCCCATTTTTCTTGGTCTTGGATTTACTTGATTGGGTTATCTCTGAGGGTCATATAACTGCAGGAAATAGACGGTGGCTCAGGATGATCCCTAAACACAGGATGGCTCCTTCAAAATTTTCATAAAAGTGAAGCTATAAAGAATTCAATGCTGTTAAAGCTCCCACTTCATCATTGGATAAAAATTTAGTTATTGACTTCACTGCAGTCAGTAGATCAGTAATCTATTGTTTTTGTCTGGTCAGGGTTTCCTAGCTGGGTGTTTGACTTCCCTTACCTGCTTCTGAGGGAAGCTTCCAGTTTATAGGACAGGGAGAGTCAAATGTCCAGTTTGATCATTTATCCTCAGCCAATCCCTGGCAGGAAGTGTCCATAAGGTGGCTAGGGAGGTGATAAATGTTTTGGAGGCCTTGCCAGAGTTTTCTTTCCTCTAAAGTTCTCTTGGGGCTGCTGCATCTGGAGGCAGCCTTACTAAGTCAAGGATTGCAGTCAGGCCCTCATCAGGCACTAGACTGAGAGCCTGAAAAAGACTACAAAGAGGATTTTTTTACAGTCTGGGTCTCAGCAGGAGCTGGGCTGGGGCCTGGAGAAGTATGGTAAAGGATCAATGCTGGAGGCACTGCCAGAAGTCCTGGTCTGCAGGAAAGATCTGATGTCTCCCTCACCGAGGATCACCTAATCACTGGGACACTGTGAGTAGGACCTGATTTTTGACATTAATGTGTGTTGGGTAGGTGCAGTGTGGTATGGTGAGTAGTATGCACACAGAGTCCCGACTCGTAAGAAACTACAGTACGTATTATAAAAGTACAATCAGGTGCAGTGGGGAGGCTCACCCATCTGGTACCACTTACAACAGCATAGAGACAGCAGTCTGAAGACTCATGGATGGCAACAGCATCTGCCATGAGGAGCGGAGTGCAGCCTGGCCAGTCCAACCCAACGGGGAAGCTTCCTGCTAAGGTAGACATAGTCCCCGCTCTCTCCCTACTCCACTTGGACCTTTCCCTAGTGCTAGTGCTGTCCCTGACAGATGGGAACCTGTCCCTATGCTAGCTACACGCCAAAACCAGGTGTCATGGTCTTAAATAGACCCTGCCTGACCCAAGATGGCTGCCAGGGTCACATGGGACATGAGCATCCAACCCTGTGTGGTCGAGGAAGTCGAAGAGAAACCCAGTTTTCCTCAACTTCCTCTCCCATCTGCATAGCTTCTATGTACTGGTAAGGGAGACATGGGCATTTTCTCAGTGGGCCCTATACAGTATATGTGTATATATTAGTAATTTTATATATATATATATATATCCATTCAGTCGTATCCGACCCTTGGCGATTGCATGGACTCGTAAGCGACTTTTTTCCAAGAATTCTCTTAGCAATTATTTTTACAGGGTAGGATATATATATATATATATATATATATTTTTTTTTTTATTATTTCTTTTTTTTCATTACTACTGTGAAAATGATGCTCATATCAGTTATATCACATAAAAAAAAAATCTGAAAATGCATTGCGTTGGCGTGGTAGGCCATCAGAGAGGTGAAGGAGTTAATTAATGGCGCTGTTATCCAGGAACATTCTAACAGACAGCAATTGACATTTAAAGGTTTATTTTGTCATTGTTTCAATTGAAGAGTTTGGAGGGGAGCTCATTGTCTAAAAAACCACTTGTAAGTAATTGCCGAGCTCGTATTAATCTAGCCTCAGCGGCGGTTTCCAATTAGAGGGCCGCCGACGCTAACCTTTATTTGGATGCCACAAAAGGGAAGTGACTTAATTAATCAAACAGGCTTTCCTGATTTAAACATCAGTGGATTGTCTGTCTTTTGCCGAAACCCATAAACTACCCCCGGCTTCACCTCGCCACGATGGCGGATTCTCATTTTCCAGAATGACCGTTTTTTTGCGAGGAACTAATTTTCTCCATGCAAAATATGACCCTTCCATTGACTTTTGTGGAATTAAGGAGCAATATGAGTGTATGATGGCACACTGACCGTAGTTGAGAGCACGGCTCATCGTTGTGGATGATCAGGTTGAGATATTCGCAATCAGTATCTTGCTGTGAGGCGGCCATGTTGCTGTGGACATCCCCGGTTCTAGAATCAGTCGTGGCGAACTGATAGAAAAATATCATTAAGTAATTAACGCTGAGGACTGTAATTACAGTAGATGGACATTAACATAGGCGGCAATTAGTAATTGGATCTGAGTGGATTTGAAGGAAGACATATTATCTCCACATCTGTGTCCACGATTGCCCATTTGCAGCCTGATTATTAGACAATTTAGGCACTTATTGCAGCTGATAAAAACTGCGCAGAGCGCAGGCTGGTCTTGTGCTGAGCAAAGTTTTAGACTCCATTTTATGCTCACCATTGCTGCTCTATGTCAGTCTTCTTGAACCAGGATTTAGTGGAACTTTCGGGATCCTCTAAAGGTTGCTGGGGGGAACCTTGAGAAGAAAGCAGTGAATTGATTCTTGCACACACCAATTACCAACATAAGTACCTGTAGGAAGAGGTTAAGTGTCTGCTGATGTAATTCTTCATGGGCTCCCTTTTCCATAGAGAGAGAATGTAGATCAGGGTTTCTCAACCAGGGTTTCATGGAACCCTAGGGTTCCTCTAGAAGTTGATTAAGGGTTCCTTGAGAAATGAGCGATATCTACCTCAATGTCCACAAGTGAAAGGAGCATTCTTCCTCTGACCATTACCTCAATCTATCATGAGTTGTAGATTTAGTAATTTTTAGCAGGGCTTCCATGACACTGGAAATTTATTTCAAGGGTTCCTCTGTGTTTAAATGGTTCTGAAAGGCTTAGGTAGATAGAGAGCTGTGCAGTGGGTATGGGTGGACTTATGGTACTGGAGTAGGAAGTGAAGAGTTGGCCCTTGTGGGGAAGCTTGGGGCCTTCCAGTGTCAAATGTAGGCTGTCAGGAAATAGTGCTTTGCCCGGCTCGGGATCAGCCTAACTATCCACCTCTAACTATCCAGGTGGAGCTACAAGGGGTGGTCTTGGAGAGTGTGGCAGGGGGTCTTCAGTCTGAAGAGAGTTTTCACAGGGCAAACTTCCCTCCCGCCCGTTGTTTAATGGTTTGTTTTGGTGGTGGTTGTGCCAGTTGGTGCTGGGGGAGGACCGGCAGGGTGCAAGGTCCTCGTTGGTTACTATGAGCACAAGAAAGGCACTTTGTAGGAACCCGTCTGAGCTACAGCTTCCAGTTGTTCTGGTGGGGGTATCTGCGGTGGTGTCTCCGAGTCGGTGGTGTTGCTGTTGGAGGCCTAGTTAAGCAGGACGCAGGTATTCGTTTTCTTGATGCCTATTGGGACCTTGAAAAATGTATGTTACACTTTGTTTTTGTTGTTTAAATGTTATTTATTAATATTTGTAATAAAAGGCAGTTTTGGGCCATTAACTCCATTTTGTTGTCTGTGTGGTTACTTAGGTTTAAGGAGGGGGGTAGGTAATGGTTGAGTGGGACTGGATCAAGCCATCTTTAGTCCCCTGGTCATGGAGCTGTGAAGGCACATGTCTTTCTCTGTCTTGCCGTGGTGGATGGTGGCTGGTGTATGGGGGGCAGTGGTAGTGGAAGGCTCTCTTGGGGGGGGGGGGGGGGCACTGATTTTTGTGTTGCCCTAAATACACCACTGACTCTAGGGCAGACCATAAGTGGTTTAAAAGCCAGCAGCTACAAATGTTGTACTTATCTGGGGCCCAGTGCTGTATTCCCACAGCCGGTTCTTCTTACCATGGTCCCTGGTGCCACCATCTTGGATACAGGAGACAGCTTTGGTTTCCTGTGGCACCACAACCGGATCCCCAATGTGCATGCGCAGGGTACTTTGTTCACGGTCCTGCAATAGACATATGCTGTGTCCCAGGAGCAGGGGCGTATTTTCCACAAGGCAAACCAGGCATTTGGGAGGAGGAGGAGTGTTGGTCGGTGTCAGGCTCTCTCCACGTTGGGAGTGGATATTGGTTGGTGTCGGGCTCTCTCCATGGAGGGGGAATGTTGGTCAATGTCAGGCTCTCTCCATGTTGGGAGGGGATTTTGGCTGGTGTCGGCCTCTCTCCATGAAGGGGGAGTGTTGGTCATATTCAGGCTCTCTCCACGTTGGGAGGGGGTATTGGTTGGTGTCGGGCTCTCTCCATGGATGGGGAGTGTTGGTCAATGTCAGGCTCTCTCCACGTTAGGAGGGGTTATTGGTTGGTGTCAGGCTCTCTCAACGGATGGAGATTGTTGGTCGGTGTCAGACTCTCTCCACGTTGGGAGGGGGTATTGGTTGATGTCACACTCTCTTCACGTTGGGAGGGGGAGTGTTGGTCAATGTCAGACTCTCTCCACGTTGGGAGGGGGTATTGGTTGGTGTCGGGCTCTCTCCACGGAGGGGGAGTGTTGGTCAATGTCAGGCTCTCTCCACATTGGGAGGAGGTATTGGTTGGGGGGGGGGTCTGATTTTTTGTTGCTTAGGGCAGCACAAAACCAAAATACACCAAAATACAGGGTCAGGCTCTCTCCATGTTGGGAGGAGGTATTGGTTGGTGTTGGGCTCTCTCCACGGAGGGGGAGTGTTGGTTGGTGTCAGGCTCTCTCCACGTTGGGAGGGGGTATTGGTTGGTGTCGGACTCTCTCCACGGAGGGTGAGTGTTGGTCAATGTCAGGCTCTCTCCACGTTGGGAGGAGGTATTGGTTGGTGTCGGGCTCTCTCCACGGAGGGAGATTGTTGGTCGGTGTCAGACTCTCTCCACGTTGGGAGGAGGTATTGGTTGGTGTCGGGCTCTCTCCACGGAGGGAGATTGTTGGTCGGTGTCAGACTCTCTCCACGTTGGGAGGGGGTATTGGTTGGTGTCAGGCTCTCTCCATGGAGGGGGAGTATTGGTCAATGTCAGGCTCTCTCCACGTTGGGAGGGGGTATTGGTTGGTGTCGGGCTCTCTCCATGGAGAGGGAGTGTTGGTCAATGTCAGGCTCTCTCCACGTTGGGAGGGGGTATTGGTTGGTGTCGGGCTCTCTCCATGGAGGGGGAGTGTTGGTCAATGTCAGGCTCTCTCCATGTTGAGAGGGGGTATTGGTTGGTGTCGGACGCTCTCCACGGAGGGGTAATGTTGGTCGGTGTCAGGCTTTCTCCATGTAGGGAGGGGGTATTGGTTGGTGTTGGGCTCCCTCCACGGAGGGGGAGTGTTGGTCGGTGTCAGGCTCTCCCTCCGGGGGTGGGGGGGGGGGTGTCTGATTTTTTTGTTGCTTAGGGCAGCACAAAACCAAAATACACCACTGCCCAGGAGGCTGTGAGTGAGGAGAGGGGAAGGGACATCACCCTTGTCTAGGCAAGGATTGCAGAAGCTGGAGGCGGTATTGATAAAAAGCAGTACCCAGGGGCGGACTGACCACTTGGAAACATGGGCACTGCCCGAGGGCCCGGGGTCAGTAGGGGGCCCCATGAGATGCCCCTGGTACTTTTTTCATAGGCTTTTCTTGAGTTTGGGTAAGGACACAGGGGCCACATGATCCCTTATTGCCCAGGGGCCCCATGAGATGTCAGTCCGCCCCTGGCAGTACCTGCTTCCAGGAAAACTCATAACTCAGTTACAGGATGGGTGGAGGAAGCGAACCTGCTGGAATTCACTTTTTGAATGGAGTTCCATTTAAAAAAAAAAAAATTAGAATTCTACTTGACATGCGGAAAAGTTCAGAAACATCTAAACAGCTTCCCCCCCACCTCATAGTTAGCGAAAACTTTCTTGATTTGTCTTCTTCTAATTCTGAAGCATCAACTTGGCGTAAACCCCTTTTCATACGATTAGCATAACATAAATAATTATTAAGAAAAAACTGCAGGAGCTTAAAGATCACTTTCAAGCTGTTGAATATGGATACGGGCCGCACGTATACCGCGCACTTTTCATTATTCTATATCCATACCTTCGGCGGAGAGCTTTGAAGTGTGACATCTGGAAGGCTGCCATAGATTAAAGCGCGTTCCATCACAATTAACGTAATTTTACTAAACAAATAATGGTTTAACAATAATTGCGTTCCTCCACGCTGCGATCACTCAGAGTGTAAGAACATTCTTCTCCAATGCCAAATACCTTCGAGTTGCGTTCTCCCACATCTGCGCTTCGGAACAAAATTAAAGGCGGTAAAAGTCAAAGTTCAGGCCACGCCTAATCTGCAATTCTAATGGCGCCGCCGAACAATCTGCCGCGCTGTCAGGATGGTATTTTCCGCCGGTCAATGTCATTATTTGTTAGACCGTTTATTTAAAGACCGACGGAGATTGGGGGAAGCGGAAAAAGTGGAAGAGATTTGGCATCCAAATGCAAACAAACGTACGAAGGGACTTTAGAGCATGCACCCCAGGAAAATGTTAGTTTGAAAAATATTTTCATATGAAATCATAATATTTTGGTACAATATCATCAAAATCCAATATTCACAGAATTAAAAGTAGCAAGTTATAGAGTATCCTTATGCAGTGGCGTCCTGAGCAGGGGCGGACTGACAACTCATGGGGCCCCCGGGCAATAGGTGATCATGGGGCCCCTGTGTCCTTGCCCAAACTCAAAAAAGCCTATGAAAAAGGTACCAGGGGCATCTCATGGGGCCCCCTACTGACCCCGGGCCCTCGGGCAGTGCCCGAGTTTCCAAATGGTCAGTCCTGCCCTGGTCCTGAGGCTCCGCACCGGGTGACACCGGCGGGACAAAGGGTGGTCATAAGGGCACCGCAGAGCAAGGATGCAGAGAATGGACACAGGACAGTAAGGCTCCATGTACATGGGACCAGAGGCATCCCGAGGCGGGTGCAGGAGGTGTGGCCTGCACTAGGTGACACCTACCGCACAGGACCTGCTCCACGAAAAGGTAAGTTGTAAGGCAAGCTGACGATCCCCGCAGGATAGATCTGATCCATCCTGCGGGGATCGTCGGCTTTCTTTACAACTTACCTTTTCGTGGAGCGGGTCCGGTGTCACCCCGTATAGGTTGCATGCCGACGATCCCCGCAGGATGGATGGGATCTGCGGATTGGGGCGCATAATGGATGAACAACGAAAATATCATTAAAAAAAAAGACAAATACACAGAATATAACTGGATCGGTGTAGTTGTTCCCCCTGAGGTCATCGCAGAGGACAAGGGGGCGCTCTTTACATGTGGAGGAAAAGAAATGTAATCTCCAATCACGGAAAGGTTTCTTCACAGTAAGAGCTGTGAGAATGTGGAATAGACTCCCTCCAGAGTTGGTTGTGGCCAGCTCAGTGGATTGCTGTAGGAAAGTCCTGGATTCTTTCTTGGATAAACAGAATATAACTGGATATAACATTTATAGGGAAAGTTGATCCAGGGAATATCCGATTGCCTCTCGGGGGATCAGGAAGGAATTTTTTCCCAGCAGGAGCAAATTGGATCATGCTTCGCTGTTTTGTTTTTTTTTGCCTTCCTCTGAATCAACTGTGGGCAGGGACGGACTGACCATTTGGAAACTCAGGCACTGCCCGAGGGCCCGGGGTGAGTAGGGGGCCCCATGAGATGCCCCTGGTACCTTTTTCATAGGCTTTTTTGAGTTTGGGCAAGGACACAGGGGTCCCATGAGTTGTCAGTCTGCCCCTGACTTTGGGTGTAGGATTATAACTTTTTTTTTTTTTTTAATGGTTGAACTGGATGGACTTTTGTCTTTTTTCAGCCAGACTAACTATGTAACTATGTTGCCATACTGCATTGAATTTTAAAGAAAATTACAGAGGCTGCAGATTGAAAAGGAAACGTAAATGCTTTATAAAGTGCAATTACAATATGCCTTGTGTAGCCATTGTATATTTAATAGTATCCCATCAGTGTTTGCATTTTGTTTTTTTGTTTTTTTTTTCTCCTAATGCCTAAGCACAATTTTGCAACTTTGACCTGTATCATCACAACTACTTTGTACATCCGGGTGAATTATACCACTTTTTTTTCAGGACATGTTGGGCTTTTATTTGTTGGTAAATGGTAATGGAAATCTTCTGATTTTGTTTTATTTTCAAAGGAAAACTGGCCCAAAATAGTAAAAAAAAAAAAATTTTTTTTTTTTTATTTAGCTGTGTATTTTTTGTTACTACCATAACCGACCACCAAAGAACAACCCAAAATACATTTTCCAGCTCTTGACAATCGCAGCGATACCACATATGTGTATGTTATTTGTGGTTTGTACCCGGAGTACAGCCCAGAAACAATAGTGCGCATTTTGTTTTTTGGTTTTTTTTTCACATAAAACACACTGACACTGATACCAATTTAAAAACAAAAAAAAATAAAAATACATAATAGTATCCCATCGGTGACTAATAGTCAGTCTACGCGTTTCACAGATTTTATACTTCTGTAGGACTGGGGACAGGACAGTAGACTCGGAATCTTTTGTTGTTTCACATATATTTTTACATATATTTGTAAATGCATTCCAAAAAGGTAGATTGAGTGTAGGTTTAAAGACAGATATTTGAAAATGTATTTTTAAAAATATTTTTCATATATTTTGCAATATATAAAAAAAGAATTTCAACATACAGTATATATATATATATATATATATATATATAAATATATTGAATACGGCCACTAAAATTGTAGTATTTCAAATATATGTCAATATATTTGGGAAAAATATTTTTTAAATATATTTTTCTTCAATGTGGGATGCAAAGCAAAGCACACGTTAGCAGATGCATGGGAGTGCCATTAACAATTAAAGTGGTTCTAAAGGCTCAAGTTTTTTTACCTTCATGTATTCTATGCATGAAGGTAAAAAAAACCTTCTCAATGCAGCATCCCCCCATTCCCCCCCTAATTCTTACCTAATCCAGCGATGTGCACAGGTGTAAGGGACCGCCCGACAGCACCTCTATCAGTCCCCTGATAGAGCCTCTCCAGCGTGCGGAGTCTAAGTTCCGGAGCACTTGTTCACCAGGGTCCCTGATGGTGGGGATGGACTTGGAGCGCTCCGGGACCAGGTCGCAGCTACCGGATATCTCTATCAGTGGTAGAGGAGTCTGCCGGAGGCTCCCACAGGGTGAGAGTCTGATGTGAGGGGACACGGGGATCATTGAGGGATGGATGGATGAATGAGCAAGGGCAGAGTCAAACAAGCCGTGTCAGTAGCCGGGGGGTCGGTGCGGTACAAAACAGTAGACAAAGAATGGTCGGGTCACACGCAGGGTCAATAACAGGAGATCAAATCTAAAGGGGAGCATCCAGGAGCAGAGTCAGGCAAGCCAAGGGGTCAGGACAGGAGAAGGCAGCAAGGTCAGATAATCCGGATCAAAGTACTCACAACACAGGTAACAGGATATGCAGAAAGACCATTCAGCAACAAGTGTCTGTGCAGGGCTGGTTTAAGTAGCCCGCCCTGCACCTGACAGGCGCAGCCTAGGTACTAGTGCAAGCCCAGTACTGTCATAGACGAAGGGTGCGCCTGGGTCCTAGTGCCCTGCTGCCTGCATGTCTTGACAGACACCTACGCATGTGTAGACCCATGCGTCGCGATGGTCCCTGACAACAGGAGTCTCGGCTATCCTGGAACTCCCTCTTCTCATTGGCTGAGACAGAAGCTGGAGCCATTGGCTCCCGCTGCTGTCAATCACAGGCAGTGAGCCAAAGAGAAGGGGCAGGGTGGGGCTGAGTTGCGGCTGCATGTGTGAATGGATACGCGGAACAGTGGGTGCCCCATAGCCAGCTGCTTGCTGCGAGGGCACCCGACAGGAGGGAGGGGCCAGGGGCACCAGCGGGGGACCCGAGAAGAGGAGGATCCGGTTGCTCTGTGTAAAGACACTGCATACAGCTGGTAAGTATAGAAATGTTTGTTATTTATTTATTCCATAAACAATAGTCCTTTAGAATCACTTGAATGGAACTGCCGTGAGTCTGCTAAAGGGCAACATGTTTCTCCATGTCGGGAAAGCACAGATTTTTCCCACGTTCCCGCCATGGAAAGGCCTGAACCTAGGTTAAACGGACAATAATAGACCGGTTGACATTAGAATGTGGGAAAGACACATTTTGCTGCCTTTGCGAGATGCGCACGTTTAATAATTAAAGATGATCAGCACCCCAAACGCATCTCACAAAAGCAACGAGTTTGTGGTCAGAGCTTGTACCACTTTTTGCGCATTCCTGTGCATTTTGCAGTCCATTGAAATGAATGGGCTGTCAAAACCGGCCGTTACTGACCCTTACCGACTCTCCGAATGCCCTCAACCATTCCACAGATCTATCAGGTTCCCCGTGAACAGGTCTCCTCAATATGGACGTCAATGATGATGAAAACTTGGATCTCATGAAGTCTCCAGTCCTCGTGTGTTCCAGGAACGCCGTCACCGTTGTCTCTCTGGATCGGATGTTATTTATTTTGGAGACGTCTCCTCTTCACATTATGTAGATCTAGTCACAGCGCGCTCGTTTAATTATTCTGACAAGGACTCGCTTCCTCCAGACACCTGTTAGGGTGACAGAATCACTTCTGCTGATTTATGCAGCTCACAAGACAGCGAATATACGTCCAGCTTAGCAAGTAAAATGCAGCCTTCACTCTGCCAGAATACGAACTCTGCAATGTTGTCTTTCGGTGGTGGACAATGAATGGTCAGGTATGACCTTGGCAGGTGCAGGTGGCATGCCGTTGTAAGCTAAACCCCAGCCTTCCCTTCAGTCTTTTGGTGGTGGCCAATGAATGGTCAGGTATGACCTTGGCAGGTGCAGGTGGCATGCCACTGTAAGCTAAACCTCAGCCTTCCCTTCAGTCTTTCGGTGGTGGCCAATGAATGGTCAGGTATGACCTTGGCAGGTGTAGGTGGCATGCCGCTTTCAGCTAAACCCCAGCCTTCCCTTCAGTCTTTCGGTGGTGGCCAATGAATGGTCAGGTATGACCTTGGCAGGTGCAGGTGGCATGCCGCTTTCAGCTAAACCCCAGCCTTCCCTTCAGTCTTTCGGTGGTGGCCAATGAATGGTCAGGTAGGACCTTGGCAGGTGCAGGTGGCATGCTGCTGTAAGCTAAACCCCAGTCTTTCCTTCAGTCTTTCGGTGGTGGCCAATGAATGGTCAGGTATGACCTTGGCAGGTGCAGATGGCATGCCGTTGTAAGCTAAACCCCAGCCTTTCCTTCAGTCTTTCGGTGGTAGCCAATGAATGGTCAGGTATGACCTTGGCAGGTGCAGGTGGCATGCCGCTGTAAGCTAAACCCCAGCCTATCCTTCAGTCTTTCATTGGTGGATAGTGAATGGTCAGCTATGACCTTGGCAGGTGCAGGTGGCATGCCGCTTTATGCTAAACCCCAGCCTTCCCTTCAGTCTTTCGGTGGTGGCCAATGAATGGTCAGCTATGACTTTGGCAGGTGCAGGTGGCATGCTGCTTTAAGCTAAACCCCAGCCTTCCCTTCAGTCTTTCGGTGGTGGACAATGAATGGTCAGGTAGGACCTTGGCAGGTGCAGGTGGCATGCAGCTGTAAACTAAACCCCAGCCTTTGCTTCAGTCTTTCGGTGGTGGACAATGAATGGTCAGGTATGACCTTGGCAGGTGCAGGTGGCATGCCGCTTTAAGCTAAACCCCAGCCTTCCCTTCAGTCTTTCAGTGGTGGCCAATGAATGGTCAGGTAGGACCTTGGCAGGTGCAGGTGGCATGCCGCTTTCAGCTAAACCCCAGCCTTCCCTTCAGTCTTTTGGTGGTGGCCAATGAATGGTCAGGTATGACCTTGGCAGGTGCAGGTGGCATGCCGCTGTAAGCTAAACCCCAGCCTTTCCTTCAGTCTTTTGGTGGTGGACAATGAATGGTCAGGTATGACCTTGGCAGGTGCAGGTGGCATGTCGCTTTAAGCTAAACCCCAGCCTTCCCTTCGGTTTTGCCCAGGTGTACCGGCTCCTCTCCTGGACTGAAAGGGCTTCCTCTGATTTCACTGCACACTATGAGCTTCTCACGTGCATTAGAAGCTGCAGCAAGTCAGATAGAGCCCATCTCATCTCCTTGATGGAGGATGTCCATAATCATCTAGCTCTGGCCCGCCTCTTTCATTCATTCAATTAAGGTTCTTTAAAACATGGAGACTCAGCACCTCATGTGGGTGTTCTCTTCCCAAGAGCCAGCCCGCTGCTTACATCAGGGCCAAAGACTTTTGATGGTTTCAGGATGTTCAGCACCTCTTACCAACCATGATCTGCCTGCAAATCATGAAGATGTACAAAGACCCAGTGATGACATTGCTATCTGACATAAGGTGTGCAATAAAAACAGAAGGGTTTTACTACAACATTTCATTAGAATGTTGATGAGGGGGAAGAGAGGAAACATCCATAGATGCAGAGTGTCCCACATTTGCTGGGACAATCCCACATCTTGAACGTCAGTCCCAGTGATGCTGTGTCCTGGGCAATGTCCCGGGGTCACAGTGTCACTCTTATTGTGCATAACCTAATAAGACATTCATTACATTGATTGGTGGCCATCAGTGGGTGGTCCTGCATAATTAGAGGTAGGGTTTAGGAAGAAAACTCCAGTAAGATGGTTTCTGAGAGAAAAAAAATCTGGTCTTTGGGTGGGCCTGACTAGGGAGTCTGAAAGGGACCACCTGGTCATTGATTGGGCCTGACTGTGGTCATGGTCTTGGCACAACCATCCACTCACTTGGGTGGCCTGATGAGGAATGGGAGCATAATTAGAGCTGAGGTTTAGCTGGGCTACCACAGTAAGTGGACAGGGTCTGAGAGGGGCCACCTGGTCATCGGGTGGGCCTGACTATGAGCATGGTCTTTACAGAACTGTCCTCTTACTTGGGTGGCCTCAGGTGAACTGGAAGCATAATTAGAGTTAGGTCTTAGGTTGGCTGCTCCAGTAAGTAAGTGGAAGAAATCTGAGAGGGATAACCTGGTTTTTGGGTGAGCCTGACTATGGTCATGGTCTTGGTAGAACTGCCCAGTCACTTTGGTGGCCTGAGGTGGGCGGGAGCATGATTAGAGTTAGGGTTTCGGTGGGCCACTCCAATAAGTGGATAGGGTCTGAGAGCGAATACCTGGTCATTGGGTGGCCCTGACTATGGGCATGGTCTTTACGGAACTGTCCACTCACTTGAATGGCCTGAGGTGAGCACAACTGTGAGCAGAGTTAAAGCTCAACTCCAGGAACTCCTTACAGTGGGGCTGGGCCTACACTGCTCCTTTATGTCTAGGGGGCATTGAAGTGTAGATCTACTTATGTGCTTGATCCTCCACTTCTCTTTGCTGCTAGACCTGTCTCTGCACTGTCCAAGGTCCTGACGTAATGAAGACCGAATGAGGGTCCATAGCCCTGCATGTTAGGATGCTGAGGGACAGTCCTCCAATGGAGCACGGAAGAGCTCTGTCTGTGGGGGGAAAGGAGAATTGGGTAAGTAAAAGTCCTTCTCCTCTTCTTATACCTAAATGAGTAGTTCACCTTTGCAGTGCGAGTACAGCAAATTTCCTGGAGTTGGGCTCTAGCTTTGTCCAAGGATCCAGGAAACACTGGTAAGTATGAGTTTCCACATTACAGGTCCTCTTTAGACCCCGTTTACACCTCAGTGATGCTACATCATCACATTTATATTGGCATTGTAGCCCTTTTTTTTCGTGTTTTGCAGAAACGAGGGCAGAAATGAGAGTTGGCTCGGTGCTAAAATTGGGTACATGGGCTTCTTGAGGGCGTCTGCTATTCCCAGGTGTGAATGGGACCTCAATTGCTACACAACTGGTCCCCTTTAAAGTTTTACCCAGGACCCTGCATTCACTATATCCGCTCTCCCCGGACCCTGCATTCACTATATCCGCTCTCCCCGGACCCTGCATTCACTATATCCGCTCTCCCCGGACCCCGCATTCACTAAATCCGCTCTCCCCGGACTCCGCATTCACTATATCCGCTCTCCCCGGACCCTGCATTCACTATATCTGCTCTCCCCGGACCCCGCATTCACTATATCCAGTCTCCCCGGACCCCGCATTCACTATATCCAGTCTCCCCGGACCCTGCAATCACTATATCTGCTCTCCCCGGACTCTGCATTCACTATATCCGCTCTCCCTGGACCCTGCATTCACTATATCCGGTCACCCCGGACCCCGCATTCACTATATCCGCTCTCCCCGGACCCTGCATTCACTATATCCGCTCTCCCCGGACCCTGCATTCACTATATCCGCTCTCCCCGGACCCTGCATTCACTATATCCGCTCTCCCCGGACCCTGCATTCACTATATCCGCTCTCCCCGGACCCTGCATTCACTATATCCGCGCTCCCCGGACCCTGCATTCACTATGTCCGCTCTCCCTTGACCCTGCATTCACTATATCCGCTCTCCCCGGACCCTGCATTCACTATGTCCGCTCTCCCTTGACCCTTCATTCACTATATCCGTTCTCCCCGGACCCCGCATTCACTATATCTGGTCTCCCCAGACCCTGCATTCACTATATCCGCTCTCCCCGGACCCCGCATTCACTATATCCGCTCTCCCCGAACCCTGCATTCACTATATCCAGTCTCCCCGGACCCCGCATTCACTATATCTGCTCTCCCCGGACCCCGCATTCACTATATCCGCTCTCCCCAGACCCTGCATTCACTATATCCGCTCTCCCCGGACCCCGCATTCACTATATCCGCTCTCGCCGGACCCTGCATTCACTATATCTGCTCTCCCCAAACCCTGCATTCACTATATCCGCTCTCCCCAGACCCTGCATTCACTATATCCGCTCTCCCCGGACCCCGCATTCACTATATCCGCTCTCGCCGGACCCTGCATTCACTATATTCGCTCTTCCCGGACAATGCATTCACTATATCCGCTCTCCCCGGACCCTGCATTCACTATATCCACTCTCCCCGAACCCTGCATTCACTATATCCGCTCTCCCCAGACCCTGCATTCACTATATCCGGTCTCCCCGGACCCTGCATTCACTATATCCGCTCTCCCTGGACCCTGCATTCACTATATCCGCTCTCCCTGGACCCCGCATTCACTATATCCGCTCTCCCCGGACCCTGCATTCACTATATCCGCTCTCCCCGGACCCCGCATTCACTATATCTGGTCTCCCACAGTACACAGAACATGGAAAAGCAATTATTTTAGTAAATATAAACTGCTAAATACCATTTCTCATCAGCAGTATATAGCAGTCTTGTGACTTCTATCAGTATCCATCAGAGCACTGGTTAAAGCTTGTAGGAGTATTCTTTCTCCCCTGATTTCCCTATGAGGCTGCAGGACCCCTGTCCCTCTTTCCGGACTGTGCTGATCACATGCATTCTCCCCCCAAAAAAAAACACTCTCTAGCAATACACACCAAACTGAGCATGTGCAGAGTGACTCCTAAAGCTCTGTACTATCAGCAGATGGATTGGGGACAGCAGAAGGGGAGGATCAGAGAAGTCAGGATCAAACAGCCTTTATAAACAATGCGGAGGATTAACCCCTTAGGTTTAACAATGAGCATAACAACAGACTGATTTCACTGTTGGGGGTTTAGTAACACTTTAAATCTCAATGTTAGATTTGTGATGTGCATTACGGAACCATTTTTTCGGTATCTCACCAACAGCCATGGAGAAATGCAGGGAGAGGCTCACCCCCGCCGGACATTAATGAATCAAATGAGGAACTCTGGATGGTCATCAAATGTCTTTATTTGGTCACATAACGCCAAAAAAATGAAAAAATGAGAATTAAAAAAAAAAAAAAAAACGGGTTACAGTGCCGTATTTTGAATCCTTTTTAATCATTATTTTAATACATTTTTAATCAGTCTATAATCAGTTTTTAATCCCCCTTTAAACAATTCTCTCATTTTCATATTGTCTGAATTTCATTACAATCCTTTTTTTATAATTGCTTTTTCCATCGTCCATTGTGCAAAGTTAAAAAAAATAAAATTGGTTGAAACTGAATAATAATAAAAAAAAAAGACACCTGATTTCCGCTGACTGGAGATGGATGCGGCGGGATTAAAGGAGCAGAGTGTCGCCGTTTTATTGCTGGGATCCAGGCAAATGCCGGCCATAGACGGGCGGAAAAACGGCCGATTTTCGCACTATTAGTGGGTTAATTGGTCAGCCATTTTTTGTGCTTTTTGCACATTTCTTTTATCGGGCATGTTGGAAAATTTGCGGCCAATTTTGACGATCGGACGATTTTCCTGGCAATGATGGGCAAATCGGCTGACCGTTTTACCGATAAAAAATCTGTGCATGAGCCGTGACCTGCAAGAAGGGGAAAAAGAAGAAGAAGAAAAAGAAAAATTAGAAGAAGAAGAAAAAGAAGAAGAAAAATAATAAGAAGAAAATAAGAAGGGAAGAAAAAGAAAAATTTGAATAAGAAGAAGAATTCCAGTCCGCTATTATATTTTATATGAAAAAGTCTTGCGGTTGCAACAATGTATCCATTTGTATCCAAATAAAAACATCTGTATCCGAAATGGATACAAATGGATACATTGTTGCAACCGCAAGACTTTTTCATATAAAATATAATAGCGGACTGGAATTCTTCTTCTTCTTCTTCCTCCTCTTCTTCTTTTTCTTCTTATTTTGCTTCTTATTTTTCTTCTTTCTTCTAATTTTTCTTCTTCTTTTTCTTCTTCAAATTTTTCTTTTTCTTCTTCTTATTTTGCTTCCTCTTCTTCTTCTTATTTTTCTTCTTATTATTATTATTATTATTATTTTTCTTATTATTATTATTATTTTCTTCTTCTACTTCTTTTTCTCTTCTTCTTCTTCTTCTTCTTATTATTTTTCTTATTATTATTATTATTTTTCTTCTTCTCCTTCTTCTTCCTCTTCTTCTTCTTCTTCTTATTATTATTATTATTTTTCTTCTTCTTATTATTATTATTATTATTTTTCTTCTTCTTCTTCTTTTTCTTCTTTTTCTTCTTCTACTTCTTTTTCTCTTCTTCTTATTATTATTTCTCTTATTATTATTATTTTCTTCTTCTTATTTTTCTTATTATTATTATTATTCTTCTTTTTCTTCTTCTTTTTCTCTTCTTCTTATTTTTCTTCTTAATATTGTTATTATTTTCTTCTTCTTCTTCTTCTTCTTCTTCTTCTTCTTCTTCTTATTTTGTTTCTTCTTCTTTTTCTTTTGTTCTACTTCTTCTTATGTATTGCTCCCCTGTCTCTGAAAGGGACAGAAGTAATTATGGGGTTAAATGCCGACTATAGACAGGCCGAAAATCTGACGATTTTTTTTACCGATGGGGGTAACCTTGGCAAATCGAACAACCAAATTTTCATTGTTATACCCGTCTATGGCCTGATAAACACTAAATACAGATGAAAGGCATATATGGAGGGCTGATTTTTTTTAGGATTTGTACTTCTGTCCATCCAGCTCTGAGATAGACACAGCTCTGCTACACAGCACAGTCCTGTCTGTCAGGGAAGTGGCCCTCATTTTCTCTGCTGCTGTTAGGTGACCTTTATGGGTCTTGTCCCTCCCCCAGTCTGTGATTGGACAGGAGAAGGTTCAGCACACTGACAAGTTCATCTCTCTGCTCTCTTCTGCTATCAGCATACTCCTTGCAGTGCATCATAAATGATTGGCTCCTTGAACTGTTTCCTCCTTTCCCAGTCTGAGCTCTGCACTAGAGGACATTACAAGAGGCTGATTCATTCATTCATTTACATCTGCCTAGAATTCAGCCTCCCCCTGCCCCCTCCCCCCGATCTCTAGCTTCCCTTACAAATCAGAGTCCTTCCCTTACATTAGGGTTCCCATTAGAGATTCCCCCTGTATCAAGGTCTTTGTTAGAGTCCCCCCTTGCATCAGGGTCCCCATCAGAGTCCCTCCTTATATCTAGGTCCCCATCAGAGTCCCTCCTGACATCAGGGTCCTCATTAGAGCCCCTTCTGACATCAGGGTCCCCATCAGATTCCCTCCATACATCAGATCCCTCATCAGAGTGCCCCTATATCAGGGACTCCATCAGAGTCCCTCCTTACAGGGTCCCCATCAGAGTCCCTCCATACATCGGACCCCCCATCAGAGTACCCAGTACATTAGGGTCCCCATTAGAGCGCCTCCATACATCAGCCCTACCATCAGAGTGCCTAGTACATCAGGGTCACCATCACAGTCCTTCCTTACATCAGGGTCCCAATTAGAGCCCCTCCATACATCAGGGTCATCATCAGAGTCCCTTCATAAATTAGAGTTTCCATCAGAGCCTCCACCCCCCTTTACATGAGGGTCCCCATCAGAGCACTCCCCTTTAAATCAGAGTTCCCTTACCATCAGCATCTCCATCAGAATTCCCCCATACATCAGAATCCTAATCTACAGTAAATCCCTCATGGTTCTTATCAGAGACCCCCTATACATCAGGGTCCCCATCAGAGTCCCTCCATATATCATGGTCCCAATCAGACTACCCCCTTACATCAGGGTCCCCATCATAGACCCTCCATATATCAGGGTCCCCATCAGAGTCCCTCCATATAGCAGGGTCCCTATAAGAGTCCCTTTAAAGACCAGGAACCCCATCAGCATCCCTCTATACTTAACGGTCCCCTTTAGAGCCCCCAGCACATCAGGGCCTTATCAGAGTACCCCCTTATATGTATCAGGGTCCTCATCAGAATTCCTCCTTACATCAGGGTTTCCATCAAAGCCCCCCTGCATCAGAATCCCAGTTAGAGTCCTCCCCTTACATCAGGATCCCCATCAGAGTCTCTCCATATATCAGGGTCCCCCATAGATCAGGGTCCCCATCATAGACCCTCCATATATGAGGGTCCCCATCAGAGTCCCTCTGTATCAGGGTCCCCAGCAGAGTCCCTTTATAGATCAGGATCCCCATAAGTATCCCTCTATACTTCAGGGTCCCCTTCAAAGCCCCCCACACATCAGGGTCTTATCAGAGTATCCCCTTGCATCAGGGCAGAGGCGTCCCCAGGGTTGGTGTCACCCGGTGCGGTAACACTTGGTGACACCCCCTCCGACGATCCCCGCAGAATGGATCAGATCTGCAGATTGAGCAGAATGGATTGGACTCCGATCCATTATGCTCAATCCACAGATCTGATCCATCCTGCGGGGATCGTCGGCTTTCTTTACAACTTACCTTTTCTTGGAGCGGGTCCGGTGTCACCCCCTATAGGTTGCATGCCGATGATCCCCGCAGGATGGATCGGATCTGTGGATTGAGCATAATGGATTGGAGTCCAATCCATTCTGCTCAATCTGCAGATCAGATCCATCCTGCAGGGATCGGCGGCTTGCTTTACAACTTACCTTTTTGTGGAGTGGGTCCAGTGTCACCCCATGCGGTCGGTGTCACCCGGTGCAGACCGCACCCCCCCACACCTACCTCGGGACGCCACTGCATCAGGGTCCCCATCAAAGCCACCCATTCCCTTACATGTATCAAGGTCCTCATCAGAATTCCCCCTTACATCAAGGTTTCAATCAAAGCCCCCCTGCATCAGAACCCCAGTCAGAGTCCCCACCCCCATCCTTATATCAGGGTCCCCATCAGAAGTGGAAACCAGCTGATTGGAATCCTCAGTCCAGGGGCGGACTGACCATTTGGAAACTCGGGCACTGCCCGAGGGCCCGGGGTCAGTAGGGGGCCCCATGAGATGCCCCTGGTACCTTTTTCATAGGCTTTTTTGAGTTTGGGCAAGGACACAGGGGCCCCATGATCTCCTATTGCCCAGGGGCCCCATGAGTTGTCAATCCACCCCTGCCTCAGTCAATGAGAATCAGGTGCGGACTGACAATTTGGGAACTCGGGCACTGCCCAAGTGCCCAGGGTTAGTAGGGGGCCCCATGAGATGCCCCTGGTACCTTTTTCATAGGCTTTTTTGAGTTTGGGCAAGGACACAGGGACCCCATGATCCCCTATTGCCTGGGGGTCCCATGAGTTGTCAGTCTGCCTCTGCCTCAGTCCATGAGAATCAGGGGCGGACTGACTATTTGGGAACTCGGGCACTGCCCAAGTGCCCAGGGTCAGTAGGGGGCCCCATGAGATGCCCCTGGTACCTTTCATAGGCTTTTTTGGGTGTGGTTTGAGTGTGGGCAGGGACATAGGGGCCCCATGATCCCCTATTGCCCGGGGGCCCCATGAGCTGTCAATCCACCCCTGATGAGGATCCACCATTGACGCTAGCTGTGGGTCAGATAAAACCTCATAGTGGGTCGGATATAGCCCGTTGGCCATAATTAGGTGACCCCCACCCAGCTGCGGACTGACCATTTGGAAACTCGGGCACTGCCCGAGGGCCCGGGGTCAGTAGGAGGCGCCATCAGATGCCCCTGGTACCTTTTTCATAGGTTTTTTTGAGTTTGGGCAAGGACTCAGGGGCCCCATGATCCCCTATTGCCCGGGGGCCTCATGAGTTGTCAGTCCGCCCCTGCCCCCACCCTACTCCACTAAAAAAAAAAAAGTTGTCTTGAACTATCTCCAGACTTGGGTTTTGCAGATCTGCAGTTTGCTCCGCTCTCGTCGTCTCTCCACATCGGAATTCCACAGCCAGCGAGTGAAGCCGAGCGTCCATGTTTAATGCTGCGTCTCCGGATAGCGAGTTTAATGTATCAAGACTTAGAGCGCAATAAAGCTCCGACCACCAATAGAGCGGAAGCCATTTCAAAGTCAGCAAACCGCGACGAGTCTTCGCTGCGAACCGCTGCGCCGGGATCCCGCTGCAGACTGATTAAACAGCGGGCAGCGCCTGGGTGACAAGCTCAGCGCCGCTGTCTATAGCGAGGTTCCCCCGGCAAGTCGGTGTACAGTGGGGGCACGGTGGCCTGCGCCTAAATGTGTCCTGAAAACCAACTCGGCGGGGACGATTCTTCTGCATAATTAGGCAAACCAGCTGCCAACGACATATCTGTTTAGTAACATCCAACCGCAGCGCTCTCTCTTTTTTTTTTTTTTCCTTTATTAATTCAGAGAAATGCAAAATATGTCCCTTTACTATCAACTGATGATCTGCAGCAAAAAATCGGATGATTTTTTTACCGTTGGTGGTAACCTTGGCCAATCGAACAACCGAACTTTCATTCGTCTATGGCCTGATAAACACTAACTACAGATGAAAGGCTGATTTTTTTTAGGATTTGTACTTCTGTCCATCCAGCTCTGAGATAGACACAGCTCTGCTACACAGCACAGTCCTGTCTGTCAGGGAAGTAGGCCTCATTTTCTCTGCTGCTGTTAGGTGACCTTTATGGGTCTTGTCCCTCCCCCAGTCTGTAATTGGACAGAAGAAGGATCAGCACACTGACAAGTTTATCTCTCTGCTCTCTTCTGCTATCAGCATACTCCTTGCAGTGCATCATAAATGATTGGCTCCTTGAACTGTTTCCTCCTTTCCCAGTCTGAGCTCAGCTCTCTCTCTCTTTTTTTTTTTTTTTTCCTTTATTAATTCAGAGAAATGCAAAATATGTCCCTTTACTATCAACTGATGATCTGCAGCAACTGGAGATTGTAGGTAGGGGCAGACTGACCATTTGGAAACTCAGGCACTGCCTGAGGGCCCGGGGTCAGTAGGGGGCCCCATGAGATGCCCCTGGTACCTTTTTCATAGGCTTTTTTGAGTTTGGGCAAGGACACAGGGGCCCCATGATCTCCTATTGCCCGGGGGCCCCATGAGCTGTCAGTCCGCCCCTGGAGTGACCTATTGTTGCTGGGGGAGGGGGGTCTACTGTTGCTAGTGGGGAACCTATTGGTGCTTGGGGGGATCTACTGTTATGTTGCTGGGAGGGTAATTGTTGCTTGAAGGGATCTACTGTTGAGGGAGAGGACTATTGATGCTGGCTGCTGGGAGACCCGGTGTTGCTGCTGGGGGACTGTTGTTGGAGTGGATTTATTGTTGTTCGGGTGGATCTGTTGTTGCAGGAGATCCATTGTTGCTGGGGAGTCATGAGTTGTCAGTCCACCCCTGATTGTAGGCGAGCAAGAAACGCAGACAGTAACGTGATCACTCATATACAGTTGCTTGCAGGGCCGGTGCTAGACTATTTTGCACCCTAGGCAAGACCAGCTACTTTCACCCCCCCCCCCCAAAAAAAAAAATAAAAAATAAAAAGTTTTAAAAACAGTAGAAAATATTAAATCAACAAAATATGAAACTGCTACATTTCTTTTAATTTGCACAAATAAGTGCCACCGGCACCAATATTCAAGACAGAATCAGTGTCACGGATTGACTTATCTGTGGCTGGCAGTGGCAGTGAGTGGAGGATGAATTCCGCACCACGTCAGTGTGAACGCAGGCTGAAAGGGATGAGGTGGCAGCCAGGGGTGGACTGACCATTTGCAAACTCGGGCGCTGCCCGAGGGCCCGGGGTCAGAAGGGGGCCCCATGAGATGCCCCTGGTACCTTTTTTCATACGCTTTTTTGAGTTTGGGCAAGGACACAGGGGCCCCATGATCCCCTATTGCCCGGGGGCCCCATGAGTTGTCAGTCCGCCCCTGGTGGCAACCCTAGTTCTTATTTATGCTGAGCACTGTATATATATATATATATATATATATATATATATACAATTGTGTTCAAAATAATAGCAATGTGTTGAAAAAAGTGACTAAAGCTGAAAATCCTTCTAATACTTTTATTTCCATCCACACAAATGCATTGGGAACACGACACATTCTATTCCAAATCAAAACATGAAGAAAAATACATCAAATTTGTGTTGTTCCTCTAAAAAAATGGAAGAAAAGTGAATATTAGACGGTTCAAAAAAATCGCCGTGTTTGTATTCTTCTTTACAAACTCAAACATTCACTATATAAACTGAGAAATGTTTGAAGATTTTGCTTTCCTTTGAATGACTTCATGAATATTTGGTTGTAGTCGCACTGTTTCTGAGAACTGCTGTACATCTGTGTTGCATGGAGTCCCCCAACTTCTGGCACTTCTGGAACTACACCGAGTTCACTATATGAACCACTGATGTATTTATATTTATTTATTTATTTATTTTTGAGAAAGTAGAATATTTCCTTTACGGGGTAAACGGGTCGCCATAACAGGATTTCCAGGATGGTAGAAACCCCCCCCCAAAAAAATGTATTAAAACCAAGGTAGCTGTTTGAAAGGAAAGATAAATCGTCATCGGCGAGCCTCAGATGCGCGCCAGAAACGTCTATTAAACAGGTAGACGGACCCGTCAGCTGCTCCTCATTTGGCTGAGGGAATAAACATCGCTGGAAAGGCGCTGTGAAGATTAGCCGCGTCTCCAATCTAAACTCCGACTTCAAGCTAATTTATTTTTAAGCATCGCGTTGATCAAAGACATCCTGTCACTTCTTCTCCAACTCCGCGAGACACCTTGGAATTCACCGGTGACAGCGGTGGAGGGAGGAGGTGGGTGGTGGTGGTGGTGGCGGCGGTGGTGGGGGGGGATCAATTCCTCAAATGTGCCATTTGTTTATAAAGTATTCAGCAATCGAGCTTTTTAATGACTCACATTACTGCAGAGCGCATCATTAAATACAACAAATCATCCCTCTAATATATTTCTCTGGCAACATCATAGAGTAAGCCGATAATAGAGACTCTGACGGTTCGGAGGGAACGGTGGTTTGTCGTTTCTGTGTCGCCGAAAAGTCCTCTCTAGGTCAGGAAGGCCCAGAGTTAAAAAAAAGAAAGAAGACCTGAACGAAGGGTCGGCATGACAGGGGTTAAAGGGGGTTGGGATAGGAGAGTCCCATTAGCAAAAGGGGGAGTCTAAATGGTTTTAAGGAGGGAGTGGGGGGAGCAACAAGGGGTGGTCTGATAGGGTGTGGCAGGGGGTCTTCAGTCTTCAGTCAAAGTTTTCCCTCCCGTCCACCCGTTGTTTTATGGTTTGTTTTAGTGCCCAAAGGCGGACTGACAACTCATGGGGCCCACGGGCAATAGGGGATCATGGGGAACCTGTCAAGGTCCTACCTTTTCCCAGAGGTTATGTTACTCCATGTGCTGGCATCCATCTTGGATTTCTGCAGAGCATGGTGGGAATCCTTTATGCCTTCAGGTCTCTGAGGTCCATCCCCCAGAGGGGTGTGGCTGATGACATATAAGCCTGTGGTCCGCACATGCTCTTTGCACTTGTGTCTTGTGTCTTTGTGTTGCTACAGCTCTGTTCTGACTCTGGTGACTCTCCTGGAATCTGACTCGGCTTGTGACTCGACCATTCTTTGTGTTCTCCTTTGATCTGACCCTCCGTTGCTGAACCCGGCTCGTGACCTGTGATTCTCGTCTGCTGTCCTGTACCGTTTTGTCCCGTTGTTGTCGACCTGGCCTGCCTGACTACTCTATTGTCTTTTCCACCAGCTACACGCCATTGGCGGCGGCCATTACCGCAACTGAGGTGTCTCGGGGGCCGTGACCTGGTTCCTGGCTGCGTCAAGTCCATCCCCACCATCAGGGGCCCTGGTGAAGGGCAGCCTGGGACTTAGACTCCACGCCCTGAGGGACTTCGGTCTGTGGGTGGTGGTTGTCGTCAGCCAGTGCGTTACATTGTTATTAGGCCTGCCTGTCCATTTCTCAGCCCCTGCCCTGACAGCGGCAGGGGGTCTTCAGTCTTCAGTCAGAGTTTTCCCTCCCGTCCACCCGTTGTTTTATGGTTTGTTTTAGTGCCCAAAGGCGGACTGACAACTCATGGGGCCCACGGGCAATAGGGGATCATGGGGAACCTGTCAAGGTCCTACCTTTTCCCAGAGGTTATGTTACTCCATGTGCTGGCATCCATCTTGGATTTCTGCAGAGCATGGTGGGAATCCTTTATGCCTTCAGGTCTCTGAGGTCCATCCCCCAGAGGGGTGTGGCTGATGACATATAAGCCTGTGGTCCGCACATGCTCTTTGCACTTGTGTCTTGTGTCTTTGTGTTGCTACAGCTCTGTTCTGACTCTGGTGACTCTCCTGGAATCTGACTCGGCTTGTGACTCGACCATTCTTTGTGTTCTCCTTTGATCTGACCCTCCGTTGCTGAACCCGGCTCGTGACCTGTGATTCTCGTCTGCTGTCCTGTACCGTTTTGTCCCGTTGTTGTCGACCTGGCCTGCCTGACTACTCTATTGTCTTTTCCACCAGCTACACGCCATTGGCGGCGGCCATTACCGCAACTGAGGTGTCTCGGGGGCCGTGACCTGGTTCCTGGCTGCGTCAAGTCCATCCCCACCATCAGGGGCCCTGGTGAAGGGCAGCCTGGGACTTAGACTCCACGCCCTGAGGGACTTCGGTCTGTGGGTGGTGGTTGTCGTCAGCCAGTGCGTTACATTGTTATTAGGCCTGCCTGTCCATTTCTCAGCCCCTGCCCTGACAGCGGCAGGGGGTCTTCAGTCTTCAGTCAGAGTTTTCCCTCCCGTCCACCCGTTGTTTTATGGTTTGTTTTAGTAGTGGTTGTGCCCAGGGGCGGACTAACAACTCATGGGGCCCCCGGGCAATAGGGGATCATGGGGCCCCTGTGTCCTCGCCAACACCCAAAAAAGCCTATGAAAAAGCCAATGAAAGGTACCAGGGGCATCTTATGGGGCCCCCTACTGAGCCCGGGCCCTCAGGCAGTGCCTGATTGCTTGAATGGTCAGTCCGCCCCTGGCTGTGCCATGTTGGTACTGGGGGACGACCGGCGGGGTGCAGGGTCCTCATTGGTTTATGTGGACACAAGAAAGGCAGTTTGTAGGAACCCGTCTGAGGCACGGCTTCCAGTTGTTCTGGTGGGGGTATCCGTGGTGGTGTTTCCGAGTCGGTGGTGTTGCGGCTGGAGGCCTAGTTAAGCAGGACCAGGGGCGTATTTATCACAAGGCAAACAAGGCATTTGCCTAGGGCGGCATTTTTCAGGGGGGCAGCACCTCCCCCCGGAAGAAGGGATGGCAGAAGGGACATGCGCGCCATGGGAACTAGGTGGGATCCGAGAGAGGCTGTGGGCTGCTCTATTGTGTATGCAGAGCCTGACTCTCATTCCTGGGGATGTCTGGAGCTGTGAAGATGAGTGTCTCTCTATCACCGGGAAGGGGGTAGTAAAAGGCTCTTCTGGGCGGGAGGCAGGGGTGTTGTTGGTCAATGTCAGGCTCTGTCCGCAGGAGGGGGTAGGGGTGGTGATGTTGGCCCTTGTCCGTGGGGGCAGACAATTTGCCTAGGGCAGCACAAAACCGAAATACGCCACAGAGCAGGACGCAGGTATTCGTTTTCTTGATGCCTATTGGGACCTTGCAGGAACGTATGTTATACTGTGCTTATGTTATTTGAATGTTATTTTTTGATGGTTGTAATAAAAGGCCGTTTTTGGGCCATTAACCCCATTTTGTTGTCAGTGTGGTTACTTAGGTTAAGGATGGGGGGTAGGTATTGGTTCAGGGGGACTGGATCAAGCCATCTTTAGTCCCCTGGTCAAGCTGTGTGTATTTCAAGGGCTAAAGAAAACTTTTTTTTTAGCAGATCCTATAGGCAATGGGAAAGGCCTTGGCACACCTCCTGAAATTTGTAATGGACTGTTAAGTAGGAGGGTCTGCCTTAAAATGACATTGACGCTAGATAAAAAAAAAGTAAAGGAAAAAAATGGCCAGTAAAAACACGGTTGGTCTTTGGTCTATTGGAGAACTGTGGGGCTGAAATATCTCCGGTATCCAGCACTTACAGGTGTGCCCTCGCCCAATTTCCCTCCCCACAACAAGCCCTACACTGTGGTTTCATCGACTGCCTATTCGCACTGGTGCATAGGGGGAACACATGCTAAAAACATGTATTAGGGAACATTATCAGAGAAAAGTGTGGTGCATTGTACAGTAAAGCACAATTATGCACTGCAACCACACCACAACACATATGCCATGCATTGTGGTGCACTACATTTTCAACAATGGTCATGTGTGTTTTTTTTAATCCTTTGTAGTGCATTGGCAGCATGAATGGGCTGCCTTTATGAATGAGATGTCCTAATGAATGGAATGACTTAATGAATGAGCTGTCCTAATGAATGGGATGATTTAATGAATTAGCTGTCCTAATGAATGGGATGACTTAATGAATGAGCTGTCCTAATGAATGGGATGACTTAATGAATGAGCTGTCCTAATGAATGGGATAACTTAATGAATGAGCTGTCCTAATGAATGGGATGACTTAATGAATGAGCTGTCCTAATGAATAGGATACCTTAATGAATGAGCTGTCCTAATGAATGGGATGACTTAATGAATGAGCTGTCCTAATGAATGGGCTGCCTTAATGAATGAGCTGTCCTAATGAATGGGATGACTTAATGAATGAGCTGTCCTAATGAATGGGATGATTTAATGAATGATCTGTCCTAATAAATGGGATGCCTTAATGAATGAGCTGTCCTAATGAATGGACTGCTATAATGAATGAGCTGTCCTAATGAATGGGCTGCCTTAATGAATAAGCTGTCCTAATAAATGGGCTGACCTAATGAATGAGCTGCCTTAATGAGTGGTCTGATTTAGTGAATGGGCTGCCTTAGTGAATGGGCTGCCTTAGTGAATGGGCTGCCTTAAAAGAGATGCTGCATCTGTCCCTTGCTAGTTTAAAGTGTAAGAGCTCAGTGATCACATGACCACTGATCGCTCTGGGTCGCTTTATCTCCTCTGCCCCAGCCTCACTGAAGCGCTGGGTTGTGGAGGGAGCAACTGATTCAGGCTGTCAATGCCTCACTGAAAGGCTGAGCCAGGTGCCGTTCCAGACTCTTGGGTGGATCTTTCCCTAGCCTGGGCTGGCTCAGCGACGTCAGCCAACAGTGGGCTTCAGTCTCAGAACGAACGGTATTCCTATGATCCACAGGAGAAGTACAGCCAAAGGAGGTTTGGCTATAAGGGTTTCCTCTTTGAAGAAGTCCAATAATCATGCAAGGTCCATCCCCTTCCCAAATTCAAACTTCTTGATAGCCTTGGTGGCAGTTTTTACTTTACCATACTTAGAAGAAGTCTTTAAAAGACAGTTTGGTTGCCTAAGCTCAGGAAATAAAGGGTCACGTTTAGTCAAATTCAAGAGGGGTGTGGAGGATTGAGAGACCCTAAACCGGGCAAAGGTGACCTCTTAGGAGATAACCAGCCATCAAGCAAGTTCCATCCCCCTCCCGAATTCTAACTTCTTTATAGCCTTGTTGGCGGCTTTTACCTTACAATGCAAGAGAAAGTCTTTGAAGGATAGTTCGGTTGCCCATCTAAAGAAATAAAGGGTCAAGTTTGGCAAAAGCCAGGAGGGATGTGGAAGATTGAGCGACTTTAAAATAAGTAAAGGGTGACTTCTTTGGAGATGACCAGCCATAAAGCAAGTTCCATCCCTCTCCTGAATTCTAACTTCTTTATAGCCTTGTTGGTGGCTTTTACCTTAAAATGCAAGATAAAGTCTTTGAAGGATAGTTTGGTTGTCCATCTAAAGAAATAAAGGGTCAAGTTTGGCAAAAGCCAGGAGACCAAAGGGTGACCTCTTTGGAGATGACCAGCCATAAAGCAAGTTCCATCCCTCTCCTGAATTCTAACTTCTTTATAGCCCTGTTGGTGGCTTTTACCTTAAAATGAGAGATAAAGTCTTTAAAGGATAGTTTGGTTGTCCATCTAGAGAAATAAAGGGTCAAGTTTGGCAAAAGCCAGGAGACCAAAGGGTGACCTCTTTGGAGATGACCAGCCATAAAGCAAGTTCCATCCCTCTCCTGAATTCAAACTTCATCATAGCTTTGTTGGCAGTTTTTACCTTGCCAGGCCAATTGTCTTTGTTTGTTGGACTCCTGCCTGGAACTTATGGTGAAGATTTGGATTTGGGTTTGGTTTTTTGGATGGATTTATGTTTCTTCAAGTAGTCATGGCTTTTGAGTCTAATAAAGCTGCGACCTTGCCATAAAGTAATGGTCACATACAGTAGCTCCTATGTCATAGGATGTGGTCACATAGTTGGCAAGCTTGAATAAAGACATTAGTCCTTCCAGTTCAACCTGTGAGGGTTAAAGGTGCTACAATGGGATGTACACTTATGTTTCTTCAGTTGTCATGAATGCCTTTCATTAATGTGGCTCAGCAAGTCTGGAGCTGTAGCTCATATGGGAAAGAGAAATTCAAGCACGTTCCGGTCTTATGTGGTTGGTCACGTCGTAAGATCTGTAAGCTAAACAGTGGAAGTGGGTTTAAACTTAACCCAGAACTTCTCCTTTCTCTGGATAGCATTCCGGAGGTACGAGACACCCAACACTCAATCAATACTTCTTCTTCTTAATAAAGACACTAAAGCACCATGAATGTCTGTGAACAGTTTATTAGATTGGTCTCTGAGACGCTGAGAACTTCACAGGGAATCAGATTATTGGAAAAGGCAGCCAAGAAACATTCGATGAGCTGGTCCTGGATGGGCTCCGTCCTAGGTTATTGTGGACAGTCTGGCTAAGGATCTTGGCCTTCCTAAGGAAAAAAGAAAACATTGTATCACATAAGAGTCATCATATTGCTAATGCCAAGTTTACGAATGTCAATTAAATTGGAGTCCGAGGATCCTGAAAAGCAATGATCTTCTGTTTATAGACTGCTTCAGACTAAATGGTATTGTTTGGGTGTGTTAGGGATCCGGGTATGACCAGAAATGTGTGGACTGACACAGGGAAACACAGGCTCCCGGTATAGTATAAACAATACAATTTATTAAAGACTAAACAATACATAAACACAGTGCAAGACTAAACATAAACACAGTGCAACCAAACCTCCAACAGATAACAATAAGAACAATACTAAACGTAGTCAGGCAGGCCGGGTCGGTAGCAAACGGGCAGGCAAGGTACAAGGAGCAGGCGGAAGCGTAGTCAGGAATAGCCGAGGTCAGGACAGGCAGAGTTCATGCAGAGTCAGGATTAAAGCAGAATCAGGATCAGGCAGGAAGCAGACAGGATGCAGGTACAGGGGCTCATGGGAAACATACACCAAGGCCCTGATCACAGGCCTGGCCATTCCTTAAATACACCTGCTGTAATCAGCCTCAGGTGATGGCTCATTGCAGGAGTGAGCCTCTGGTTGCTGAGAGCACCCGCTGGCCAGCCCTGGTACTGCAGCCCACAAGGCAGGTGAGTCCCACCACCACTGGCAAGTCCATTCCATACAGGGTGTGAGAGACTTCCACTGCCATAATCACATCCTCAAATGTTATCTCGAGCAGGAAATAGTGACACCTGCCAGGAACTATAAGCTCCAGCATGCCGATTATGTATTTTAAAATTAGGGAGCATTAGTGCCTTTCACTTTTTTTTAGGAAAGGTAATCAGGGACATCTAATTGGTTCATACACCAATTTTTGTTTAAATCGATGTATATGAACCTACTTTGTTTTGCCTTCCCTCGTTCCTCTTTTCCCTTCTCATCAACGTGCTATTTCCACTTTCATTACATATTTTATTGTAGTGATGTCATGGCTTTAAGTGTTGTATTTAGGTTTTGTGCTTTCCTAGTCAACACAAAAGTTGTCCGCCCCCTCCCCCCTCGCAGAGAGAACCTGGCAACGTCCAACACCAACCCCCCCTATGCCCATTCGTGGCCAAGGCTTACACCCCCCCATACACCCCCACCATCCCTCTCCCCCAACCGGTGTGAGATAACAGCACTTTCACAGCTCCAGACATCCCCTGGAACAAGAGTTGGGTTCTTCACACATAGTCAAGCAGCTGGAAGCCTCTCGCGGATCCCACCTGGTGCCCATGCCACATGTATCCCTTCTGTTGTCTCTTCTTCTAGGGAGCGGCACAGGCCCCACCCACCCCCGAAAACGTCCACCGTAGGCAAACGCCTTGTTTGCCCTCTTGGTGAATACGCCCCTGATCACTGGGTCCCTGTGCAAAGTAGGCAATTCATGGCTGGTGGGGAGGGGCTGGCAGGTTGCTGTACATAGCTTCCAGAAAGCATCACAGTACCCTGCCTCGGTACCAGGGGCGGACTGACCATTTGGAAACTCGGGCACTGCCCGAGCGCCCGGGGTCAGTAGGGGGCCCCATGAGTTGCCCCTGGTACCTTTTTCATAGGCTTTTTTGAGTTTGGGCAAGGACACAGGGGCCCCATGATCCCCTATTGCCCGGGGGCCCCATGAGTTGTCAGTCTGCCCCTGCTCGGTATTCTCAAGAGTCCTCATCCTTGAAGCAAGCAGTGGGCTGCCTCTTGGGAGGAGTTATGCAATATCAAAATGCCTTGATGGGTGATTGTCAGTCTGGAGGAGTGGGCATTCCTAGGCAGTATTTGCATGGTAATGCCCACCTGTGATGCTGAGCCTACACATTTGAAAAAAAAACTAAAGGGGTGACCAGGAACAGTCAGGCTGGGGTGGAAAGAATAGATAGTGTTGGAGGTCCTCCAGCCAAGAAATGAGGCGCAGCTCTATCTGACTTGCTGCAGCTTCTAATGCACATGGTGAGAAGCTCACAGTGTGCAGTGAAATCAGAGGAAACATTTCAGTCCAGAAGAGGAGTCCGTACAACTGGTCCAGACTGAAAGGGAGGCCGGAGGTCAGCTGTAATGATTTTGGTCGACTTTCCGAGTAAAACAGAGATCATTATTGCTGCAGCTTTTTAAGGAGTTTGTTGGAAAGTCATTAAGTGTTTAAAAATAAAACGTGTTCGTTTTCCCCCGAGCTCAGGGCCTCCTAGGGCAGCGGGAATAATGGTGCTGCGATTCAGGTCATCTTTTGCTTATTAATCAAAGAACGAGTGTTGGAGCCCAGGGGCCCGGTACTGCAGGCGTCATGTGATACAATGGAACAAATACAAATATTTATGAATGAGGGCTGATTTAACCCTCTCATGGCCAGGGGTCATTTACCAGCATACATCTGAGTCAGTGAACTCTGAATAATTTGGTGACCTAAACTCTTTTTACAATTTTTTTTATATTAAAACATAATTTTTTTTAAATGTTTTATATATATATATATATATATATATATATATATATATAAAATTTGAGGTGCTACATAATTTATACATATATACAGTATATATATATATATATATATATATATATATATATATAAATTATTTTATATATATATATATATATATATATATATATTATTTTTAGTTTTTTTAGGTTTTTCTTTTAGTTTTAGTTTTTATGTTAGTTTTTGCACTTTAGCATCCTATCTTGTCAAATGAAGGACAGTTCTTTTAAATACAAAAACAGAAATTCAGGAAGCGGCATTATCACCTCCTGAAGGCCTATCAGCTGCTGCTATTGCCCCTCTGAATAGCAATCCACTGCCAATTGATTTTCAGAGCTCGCCAGTGGGAAAGTGCCCTTTAGACAATTATCTCCAGATCAGGTGCCCCTATTGGAAGACTTTACCACACCTCTTGTTCTGGTGGCATCCTTCAGGTTTTTGGACTTTTCCCTCACTTTTGTTTATTGACAGTGGTTACCAGTGCAAATAGTGGGGTGAATCTTACCAATGGGGACACAGACACCAATAAAATCTTGACAGAGGGTCTAACACCCCCACCCGCGCCATCTATCTGAAAGCGAAAAAAAAATATTTTTGCCTAGAAATACACTTTAAGGCTGAACGATCGACAAACTGGAAATAGTGCATAAGGAATTCACACAGGTGGTCAAGGCCATTGGCCGGATATGATTGGAAAACCATTGGCTGGATCACCATTGGATGGATGTGATTGGAGAACCATTGGCTGGATGTGATTGGAAAGCCATTGGCCAGATATGATTGGAATATTATTGGACGTATGTGTTTGGAGAACCATTGGCTGGATGTGATTAGAGAAATATTGAACGGATGTGATTAGAAAACCACTGAAGGGATGTGACTGGAGAACTATTGGGTTGATGTGACTGGAAAAATTGCGAATGGACGTGATTGGAGATCCATTGGGCAGATGTCAGTGGAAAACCATTGTATGTATGTGTTTGGAGAACCACTGAAGGGATGTGTTAGGGATCTGGGTGTGACCAGAAATGTGTGGACTGACACAGGGAAGTCGCAGGCTTCAGGAACACTGGCGTAGTCAGGGCTGGAGAGGTGGAATGGTCAGGCAGGCCGTTAGGTACTGTCAGGCTCCGCCCGGCGGGATCTCTAGTGACCCACAGAACAGGATTCTCCAGGGCGTGGAGTCTAAGCCCCAGTCTGCCTTTTCACCAGAGCCCCTGATGGTGGGGATGGACTTGGCACAGGACTGAGACCAGGTCGCAGCCCCTGAGTGCACCCAACTGTGGTAGAGGTGTCCACCGAGGGTATGTACCGGGGGAAAGCCTGATGTGAAGGGGCTGGCAGGTTTGGACAGTAGTGACTGGATCCGTGCGGGATGGATGGATCGTCTGGGTAATGTCAGGCATAGTCAGGCAGGCCAGGTCAGCAACGTGCGGGCAGTGAGGTACCGGAGGAGCAGGCAGAGAATAGTCAGGGTCACAAGCTGGGTTCAGTAACTCACGGGCAGCACGGAACAGAGGATCAGGCAGAAGGATGGTCAGGCAAGCCAGGGGTTCAACAGGAGATGGTCAGCAGAGGTCAGGATCAAAGCAGGGTCAGCAACTAGGCAGGAACACAAGATACCAGGTACAGGGGCTCATGGGAAATATACACCAAGGCCCTGATCATAGGCCTGGTCATTCCTTAAATACGCTTCCTGCAATCAGCCCCAGGTGTTGGCTGACTGCAGGAGTGAGCTTCTGGCTGCTGAGAGCACCCGCTGGTCTGCACTGGTACTGCATCCCACACGGCAGGTGAGTCCCACCACCAGTGCTGAGTCCATTCCTGACAGGATGTGAATGGAAAACCATTGGCTGGATGTGATTGATATGATTAGAAAACCATTGAAAGGATGTGATTGGAGAACAATTGAAGGGATGTGATTGGAAACCATTAAACAGATGTGATTGGAAAACCATTGGCTGGATGTGACAGATATGATTAGAAAACCATTCAACCGATGTGATTGGAGAACCATTGGCTGGATGTGATTAAAGAAATATTGAACGGTTGTGATTAGAAAACCACTGAAGGGATATGACTGGAGAACCATTGGGTTGATGTGACTGGAAAAATTGCGAATGGACGTGATTGGAGATCCATTGGGCAGATGTCATTGGAAAACCATTGAAAGGATGTGTTTGGAGAACCACTGAAGAGATGTGAATGGAAAACCATTGGCTGGATGTGATTGATATGATTAGAAAACCATTGAAAGGATGTGATTGGAGAACAATTGAAGGGATGTGATTGGAAACCATTAAACAGATGTGATTGAAAACCATTGGCTGGATGTGATTAATGTGATTTGAAGACCATTGGATGGATGTGATTGATGTGATTGGAAGACCATTGGATGGATGTGAATGGAGAACCATTAGCTGGATGTGATTGATATGTTTAGAAAACCATTGAACAGATGTGATTGGAGAACCATTGGCTGGATGTGATTGATGTGATTGGAGAACCATTGAATGGATGTTTTTAGCGAACCATTGGTCAGATGTGATTGGAAAACCATTGGATAGATGTATTTGGAGAACCATTGGCCAGATTAATGTGATTTGAAGACCATTGGATTAAAAACTAATCCAATCTGTGATTGGAAAACCATTTGATGAATGTGATTGGAAAACTATTGAATGGATGTGATTGGAAAACCTTTCAATGAATGTGATTGGAGAACCATTGGACAGTTATGATTGAAAAACCATTGGATGGATGTGATTGAAAAACCATTGAATGGATGTGATTGGAAAACCTTTGGATGGATGTGATTGGAGAACCATTGGATAGATGTGATTGGAAAACTATTGAATGGATGTGATTGGAAAACCATTGAATGAATGTATTTGGATAACCTTTGGCCACATGTGATTGTAAAACCATGTGATGGACATGATTGGAAAACTATTGAATGGATGTGATTGGAAAACCTTTGAATGGATGTGATTGGAGAACCATTGGACAGTTGTGTTTGCAAAACCATTGAATGTATGTGATTGGAAAAGCTTTGGACAGATGTGATTGGAGAACCATTGGACAGATGTGTTTGGAAAACCATTGGATGGATGTGATTGGAGAACAATTGGCTGGATGTGATTGGAATACCATAGAATGGATGTGATTGGAAAACCTTATGAATTAAGGTACTGTATTTGGAGAACCATTGGCCACATGTGATTGGAAAACCATTTGATGGACATGATTGGAAAACCATTGGCTGAATGTGATTGGAAAAACCATTGGATGGATGTGATTGGAGAACCATTGAACTGATATGATTGGAGAACCATTGAACTGATATGATTGGAAAACCAATATAGAACCAATATAAAACTACCTTTTGAGTGCATAATATAACTGTAAAGTATGTATTTAAACATTTAACAATGTATATATGGAAATAAAGTCTTTCATTGACAAAGACACCGCCTTCTTCTTTAAAGGAAGGGAAACAGACAATTGTCTGGTGGAAGAATTCAATCAAGTACAATAGATGACAATAAACGATTATTTTATTGATATGTCACCCAGTTTGAAGAAGAAGGCGGTGTGTTTGTTAAAAGACTTTATTTGAATATAAATATTGTTGTTTGTTTATACACTTTCTATTATACACTTGTGGTTTGCAAGGGAGCACGTTGAGTTTTGTTATATTTATGGAATACTTTTTGAGAATTTTTTTTACAGCAGCTTTCGAGTACATGTTGTAATTTAATTTATTTTAGGGTAGCAGTGTGAAGTTTTATGATTTTATGGATATAGATCTGTTTGTTTTCTGAAGAAAATGGAATTTCACTTTATGTGACAAACACAAGGTGGAACAGGCCCATCTTTTAGGTCTCCAAAAAGCCTTTAGAAAGCTTTGTGCTTCATCATATGCTATACATCGTACACTTTGAGGCCTGGATGATTAATGGCACGGCCTGTGGAAAAGTAAAGGAACGGTGCCAGTGATGAAGCATTTTTGTATGTTTACACGAGAATTAAAGAGGAATCAGGGAAATGCTAAACAAATGCCAGCAACAACGTCTTAGGTGGATGGAGGAGTTGTCCCGAAAATATTTTGCAGTAGTGCTTAGAGTTAACCTAATATATATATATACACATATATACTAGAATGACCATCATGCCTACATTTAGGGCCACCAGTATGCAGACACCCCTCCAAATGATCAAAGTGTTTTAGTCTTTTATGCTTCAGCATAAAAAGACATTGTAGATAATTGTGGTAAATAGTTTGGCAATGACCCATCATGACTGTGCCCCTGTGTACAAAGCCAGCTCCATAAAGACATGACTTGATCAGTTTGCTGTGAAGGAACTCAAATGGTTGTCATGGTTAGGGGTCAAGCTCAGAAACCAGTAGCTATAGCTCCCACCGTCCATCTGGATAAATACACAAGCAGGTCACCCTGGTGGATGAGGTGAGGGATCTAAGCACTAACCGGTCTTCACCAGAGCTCCTGATGGTAGAGATGGGGTTTACTGTAACTCCATCTCTACCATCTGTATCAAGTTGTGGTCCTCAGGATTGCCCCACCAGGAGGTGAGCAAACCAGGATCCAGTAGCAGATATAGTAGGTAGGGATCAAGCAGAAGCATAGTCAGTAAACAAGTCAGACATAGGTAACTAGTGGTTGCAGGTTGAGATCAAGCAGAAGCATAGACCAGGAACAAGCCAAAGGTCGGTAACTAGTGGTAATAGAGATAAAGACAGCTGAAGGTACACAAAGGAGCAAGACATCGTATGGAGCGAGCACAATAATCTGGCAAACAATAAGTCCAAAGCAATGGCCAAAGTAGGAAATTTGTGGGAGGAGCAAAGAGTTAAAAGTTCACCAGAAACAAGGTACAAGACAAGATTATCCTAGGGTTCAGACAGGCTGATGTCTTTATCCCGGTGGCTCGGCAAGGAGAGCTACTGTTGGCCACAGCAGAGGTTGTGGGTTTATAGTTCTGACAATGGCCTACAAAGAGTCCTGACCTCAACCTACTGAGCACTGTTGGGATGAATTTGAAGGTCAACTATAAGTCAGGTCATCTCACCCAACATTGGTACCTGATCACAAATTTCAGCAGACAATCCAAAGTCTTTTCGGAAAGCTATCTCAGAAGAGTAGAGGATGAAATTGTGGTAAAACCTCCACATAGATGGCCATGGTCAGGTGTCCACAAAGATCTAGTCATATAGCGTACATTGCAACCAACAATCCTGTTTCAATGTAGGATATACCAAAATAGGTTTCCTGATTCTGTGGTGCGACCTGAGTCCAGGACATCAATGGTGAGACAACCAGACCTATTCTGGGCAATTCTTCAGTTTGGGGGTCACAAAGCTATGAGTACTCAAAGAACATCAATAAACAAGTACGTTACGCACGACAACTGCACTGCATTTAAACACTCCGTCACATGCGCTCAGACGATGGGAGCAGAATTACCACAGTCGCTTTTATTAATGCTGAAAATGTCTATTCATATAAAAGGCTGGAATAAAAGCGCCGTCTCCACAATAACCTACAACTCGATATAATTCAGAACACGGATTGAAAGAAGTTTCATAAGCCGCTTTTATTTCATGAAATGATCCTAATTATCACAGCCTTTGAAACATCTGAATATTCATTATCAGGATTATCATTATTATAAAAATATAGAAGAGCGTTATTAAATCCTAGAACCCAAACGTAAAATAATAGGACCTTCATTTTGGTGTCAGACCAGGGTATGAAGGACCATCAGTAATCAGAGATAGAACGACTCACCAGAAGATCATAAAAAGCTGTTCTGACTGGTTTTTATTTTTGGATGTACTTTTACTTTGCTAAAGTGGCAATCTGTACAAAGTATCAGTAGCTAGTAGTTTATACAAAGGATAGGTAGCAGGAGCTCCAACAGTGCAGCTCTTGTGGGATGTTCCTGGCCTGCAGTGGTTAGGACTGACCAAAGGTGGTACAAGGAAGGAAAATGGGTGAACTGGTGACAGGGTCATGAGCGGCCAAGGCTCATTGATGCACGTGGGGAGGGAAGGCAGGGCTGTGTAGTTCGATCCAATAGAAGAGCTCCAACAGTGCAGCTCTTGTGGGATGTTCCCGGCCTGCAGTGGTCAGGACTGACCAAAGGTGGTACAAGGAAGGAAAATGGGTGAACTGGTAACAGGGTCATGAGCGGCCGAGGCTCATCGATGCACGTGGGGAGGGAAGGCTGGGCTGTGTAGTTCGATCCAATAGAAGAGCTCCAACAGTGCAGCTCTTGTGGGATGTTCCTGGCCTGCAGTGGTCAGGACTGACCAATGGTGGCGCAAGGAAGGAAAATGGGTGAACTAGTGATAGGGTCATGAGCAGCCAAGGCTCATTGATGCACGTGGGGAGGGAAGGCTGGGCTGCGTAATTCAATCCAATAGAAGAGCTCCAACAGTGCAGCTCTTGTGGGATGTTCCCGGCCTGCAGTGGTCAGGACTGACCAATGGTGGTGCAAGGAAGGAAAATGGGTGAACTGGTGACAGAGTCATGAGCGGCCGAGGCTCATTGATGCACGTGGGGAGGGAAGGCTGGGCTGTGTAGTTCGATCCAATAGAAGAGCTCCAACAGTGCAGCTCTTGTGGGATGTTCCCGGCCTGCAGTGGTCAGGACTGACCAGTGGTGGTGCAAGGAAGGAAAATGGGTGAACTGGTGACAGAGTCATGAGCGGCCAAGGCTCATTGATGCACGTGGGGAGGGAAGGCTAAGCTTTGCAGTTCAATCCAATAGAAGAGCTCCTGGAGGTCAAATTGCTGAAAAAGCTGATGCTGGTCCTGATAGCAAGGTGTCAGAACACACAGAGCCTCGTAGTTTGCTGTGTATGGGGCTGTGTAGTCATAGAATGGTCAGGGTGTTGTCCATAGCCAAAAGTGCCTACAATGGGTACATGACCATCAGAACTGCACCACGAAGAAGGTGTCTTTGAGATGTTGACTTGGCCTTTGAATTTTCCAGATCTCAATCCAACTGAGCATCTGTGGGATGTGCTTGAAAAACAAATCCGATCCATGGAGGCCCCATCTCACAACTTACAGGACTTTAAGGATCTGCTACTGGCGGCTTGCTACCAGATGCCACAGCGTACCTTCAGAGGTCTAGTGGAGTCTATGCCTAGATGGGGCATGGTTGTTTTGGTGGCAGGACGGGGACCTACTCAGTTTTAGGTGGGTGGTCATGTTATGGTGGGAGGTCAAAATGTTATAGCTGATCGGTGTATTATAGAGCTTCCAGGACAAGAGATAAATACAGCAATGAAATACATATATAGAGCCGCTTTAGCTGCAAAAGGATTTGTATTTCTGTCCAACCAGTCCTGAGATTTTTAGAGCTCTGCCACACAACACAGCCCTGTCTGGCAGGGAAGGAGATCTGATCTTTCTGTGCGGCAGTTTCACTTACAGGTCTCTGCCTCACCTATGAATGGACAGTGAAAGGAGAAGTAGCACAGTGGTGAGGTTATCTCTCTGACATTCTGCTCTCTCCTCCTATGCTCCTTGTACTGCAACATACCTGATTGGCTTCTTGTGCTGCTTCTCTCTCTCTCAGTCTGAGTTCTGCTGTAAGGATCTACAAGGGACTGATATCAGGCCAAATCCAGACCTACACTGCTTGCATCTGTAATGTCTCCATAGAGGCCTGAAGACTGAAGGAAAAAAGAAGAGGAATATATGCAGTTCAACCCCTTCTTGCCCAACACTGTTGTTCCTTCAACAGGGTCTTTATGCCAAAGGGCAAAAAGGATCAGCCAATCATGTAGCCAGCGCCAGGGACAAGGGGTGGGCGGGAAAGGCAGCTACCCTTAGGATCCCCTAAGCTTGCGGATCATGACCGGGGGGCGCAGTTTGGCATCTTTTCCCTGGATGACCTTGTCCCGGTATTGGGTTTATCCCCTTCTCGCCCAACACTGGTGTTCCTTCAAAAAGGTCTTTATGCCAGAGGGCAAGAAGGATCAGCCAATCATGTGACCAGGGCCAGGATAAGGGGTGGGAAGGAGGGACGGCTGCCCTGGGCGCAATGATTCACGGTTGGGGTACCTTCCTACTTTTACGAGGTTGATGGGAGTAGTGACATCAGCAGTGATTTCGACAAGCAAGTGACTGCTGGGCATAGGATACCCTAAGCTTGCAGATCATGACCGGGGGGGGGGCACAGTTTGGCATCTGTGCCTTGGGCACTGGATGACCTTGTCCCGGTATTGGGTTTAACACCCTTCTCGCCCAACTCTGGTGTTCCTTCAACAGGGTCTTTATGCCAGAGGGCAAGAAGGATCTGCCAATCATGTGATCAGAGCCAGGATAAGGGGTGGGCAGGAGGGAGGGCTGCCTTGGGCACAAAGGTTTACGGTTGGGGTACAGTTTCGCATCTTTGCCCTGGGCACAGGATGACCTTGTCCCAGCACTGGGTTTATCCCCTTCTCGCCCAACACTGGTGTTCCTTCAACATGGTCTTTATGCCAGAGGGCAAGAAGGAACAGCCAATCATGTGGCCAGGGCCAGGACAAGGGGTGGGTGGGAGGGAGGGCTGCCCTGGGCGCAATAGTTTACTGTAGGGATAGGGGTACCTTCGTACTTTTACAAGGCTGGTAGGAGTAGTGACAGTGCAGTTTGGCATCTTTGCCCTGGATGGGCAAGAAGGATCAGCCAATCATGTAGCCAGCACCAGGACAAGGGGTGGGCGGGAGGGGCGCCTACCCTTAGGATCCCCTAAGCTTGCGGATCATGACCAGGGGGCGCAGTTTGGCATCTTTGCCCTGGATGACCTTGTCCCGGTATTGGGTTTAACCCCTTCTCGCCCAACACTGGTTTTCCTTCAAAAAGGTCTTTATGCCAGAGGGCAAGAAGGATCAGCCAATCATGTAGCCAGTGCCAGGACAAGGGGTGGGCGGCTACCCTTAGGATCCCCTCAGCTTGCGGATCATGACCGGGGGGGGGCACAGTTTGGCATCTTTGCCCCAGATGACCTTGTTCCAGCACTGGGTTTAACCCCTTCTCGCCCAACACTGGTGTTCCTTCAACAAGGTCTTTATGCCAGAGGGCAAGAAGGATCAGCCAATCATGTGGCCAGTGCCAGGTCAAGGGGTGGGAGGGAGGGGCGGCTACCCTTAGGATCCCCTAAGCTTGCGGATCATGACCGGGGGGCGCAGTTTGGCATCTTTGCCCTGGATGACCTTGTTCCGGCACTGGGTTTAACCCCTTCCTGCCCAACACTGGTTTTCCTTCAACAAGGTCTTTATGCCAGAGGGCAAGAAGGATCAGCCAATCATGTGGCCAGCGCCAGGTCAAGGGGTGGGAGGGAGGGGCGGCTACCCTTAGGATCCCCTAAGCTTGCGGATCATGACCAGGGGGCGCAGTTTGGCATCTTTGCCCTGGATGACCTTGTTCCGGCACTGGGTTTAACCCCTTCCTGCCCAACACTGGTTTTCCTTCAACAAGGTCTTTATGCCAGAGGGTAAGAAGGATCAGCCAATCATGTGGCCAGGGCCAGGACAAGGGGTGGGCAGGAGGGACGGCTACCCTTAGGATCCCCTAAGCTTGCGGATCATGACCGGGGGGCGCAGTTTGGCATCTTTGCCCTGGATGACCTTGTTCCGGCACTGGGTTTAACCCCTTCCTGCCCAACACTGGTTTTCCTTCAACAAGGTCTTTATGCCAGAGAGCAAGAAGGATCAGCCGATCATGTGGCCAGGGCCAGGACAAGGGGTGGGCAGGAGGGATGGCTACCCTTAGAATCCCCTAAGCTTGCGGATCATGACCGGGAGTGGCGCAGTTTGGCATCTTTGCCCTGGGCATTGGTTGACCTTGTCCCGGCAGTGCATGTGACCACACGATTGGTAGCCAGTTCCTCCTCCTACCGATTCACCAGCAGCTCGGTCACTGTGCTGGGAGAGAGGTCTGGCGCCCTTGGGCACTGCATTCAATCCCTCCTTCTTTGCCACCATTCAAATGCTTTACTTGGCAACAAGAGGTTAAAGAGTGAAGACTATCCAAGAGGTAATTCACGGAAGAGGGGTGGAAAGGCCAGGGTTTGCCAAACCGGAGCTTCTCTTTGCAGTGCGCTGCGGTGGACCAAACGCGTCAATCAATACAAGTCGATGTGTTTTCTTGGCCCTGTACAGGATGATGGAAATCATCTCGCCAAAGCCGCTGTATCTGTACTGGATCCAAATGATGTGGATTCATTTTCTCCCACCAGCAGGGCCGGCAAAGCCGTTTCTTCCCATCTAATTAACATCACGGATCTCCAGACAGCAATATTCCGAGCCCAGATATAGACGCGGCTCTCGCACCTTATGACGGCGAATGTGAAAGGCGACGGGGTGTAATTAAATTCTGCAAATGAGGACCAAAATGGTTTGTCTTCGGAGGCGGTCACGTCATTCATCACACGTCATTAGGTACGGGACAGGTGGCTCTGTCTGTACGAGGATTTTAATTGGGTTCGCCGACATCTTTTCTGGAGCGAGCGAGACTTTCTTTTCCCGTGAAGGCTCAAACTTTTAGCAGGCGTGGCAAGAGCGCCATTGCGTCTTTGTTGATGTCACCTACCTGGTGGAGGCCGAGTTGACGGAACCCCGCAGGGCTAAATTAAAAAAAAAAAAAAATTGCGACAGCGACATTGGGGAGAGGATCCCTGGCTCGCTGTCACTACAGGTCGGGGAGAGGCTGCAGCAGTGGGAACATGTTACATGTTAAACCCTAAAAACACGTGACGCATGTAACATGTTCGCAAATGTGAACTTATTCCTTCAAATACGCAAATTATATACTGAGCTGCTTTACCTGCAAAGAGTTTGTATTTCTGTCCATCCAGTCCTAAGATTTGCATAGCCCCCCCATATGGAAGAAACATATATTTTAAAAATATTCTTCCTAAATATATTGCCATATATTTGAAATGCTACAATTGTGGCCGTATTCAATATATATAATAAAATATATATATACTTACAGTGAGGAACAGAAGTAATTGAACCCCCTGCGATTTTGCAAGTTCTCCCACTTCTCCATCATGGAGGGGTCTGACATTCACATTGTAGGTGCATTCCCACTCTGAGAGACAGAATTTAGAAAAAAAGTCCAGGAAATCCCATTGTATGACTTGTAAAGAATGTATTTGTCTTGCACTGCTGAACAGAAGTATTTGAACCCCTGAGAAGATCCTTGTTAATATTTGGTACAGAAGCCTTTGTCTGCAATTACAGAGGTCAAACGTTTCCTGTAGTCCTTGACCAGGTTTGCACTGCAACAGGGATTTTGGCCGACTCCTCCACACAGATCTCCTCTAGATCTGTCAGGTTTCGGGGCTGTCGCTGAGCAACACGGAGTTTCAGCTCCCTCCAAAGATGTTCTATTGGATTTAGGTCTGGAGACTGGCTAGGCCGCTCCAGAACCTTGATATGCTTCTTACGGAGCCACTCCTTGGTTCTCCTGGCTGTGTGCTTCGGGTCGTTGTCATGCTGGAAGACCCAGCCACGACCCATCTTCAATGCTCTGACTGAGGGAAGGAGGTTGTTGCTCAAAATCTCACAATAAATGGCCCCATTCATCCTCTCCTTAATACAGTGCAGTCGTCCTGTCCCCTTCGCAGAAAAGCACCCCCAAAGCATGATGTTACCACCCCCATGCTTCACAGTAGGGATGGCGTTCTTGGGATGCAACTCATCCTTCTTTTTCCTCCAAACACGACAAGTGAAGTTTAGACCAAAAAGTTCTACTTTTTTTAAAATTCTGTCTCTCAGAGTGGGAATGCACCTACAATGTGACTATCAGACCCCTCCATGATTTCTAAGTGGGAGAACTTGCAAAATCGCAGGGTGTTCAAATACTTCTGTTCCTCACTGTATGTATATATATATATATATATATATATATATACTCCAAAGACATGCTGGTAGGTTAATTGGCTCCTGTCTAAATTGTCCCTAGTATGTGTATGTATGAATGTGAGTTAGGGACCTTAGATTGTACGCCCCTTGAGGGTTAGGGACCTTAGATTGTACGCCCCTTGAGGGTTAGGGACTCATGTGAATGTACAATATATATGTAAAGCGCTCCATAAATGGACGGCTGCGCTATATAAGTACCTGAAATAAATAAACACACACACACATATATATATATATATCTATATATACATATAGATATATATATATATATATATATATATAGATATATATAGATAGATAGATACTGTATATATATAGATATATATATCTATATATATAAAGTACCATACATAAAATTTTTTAGGAAACAACATTAAATAAATAAAATTATTATAAAATTATTATACTTTAAAATAATGCAAAAATTATCTATACATACGGCATAGATATAAAACATACCCTAAATAAAAAAACATACTATACATAGAAAATTGTAGGAAACTACATTAAATTAAAAAATAACTATATCTATCTGTCTCTATATATATCTATATATATATATATATATATATATTTGTATATCTATATATATATAAAAATTATATTTTAAAATAATTTAAAAAATTATTAATAAATAATATAGTAAAATAACTTACAAAATATCTATACAGTATAGATATAAAACATACCATACATTAAAAAATAAAAAATACTCTCTCTCTCTCTCTCTCTCTCTCTCTCTCTCTCTCTCTATATATATATATATATATATATATATATATATACACCACACATAAAAAAAATTGTAGGAAACAACATTACATTTAAAAATTTATTATTTTTTTATTATTTATAATTTTTAGAGTTGTTGGTATTTTTTATATGTATACATATATATATATATATATATATATATATATCATACCAATACACACATATCTCAGCAGTTGTTTGTAGTAATAGGACATAAAATTGCAGCTCTCCATTACCTGCCCTTCACTTGGTGTCCCCCCCCCACCCCCCCCCCACCCCCAATGCTCACTTTCAAGAAACAGCAGGACAAGTCGTCTATTTCAGGCAGAAAGAGAAGAAGCCTTTCTCATCCTTTTGATTCTTTACTTGGGGAATTATTCCTTCATCTTTCTCTTCAAAGCTACCTGAGAAGTCATTTACAATAGCCCGAGGCCCCGACTCTGAAACACGCTCGCAAACCAACTGCACCACAGCGCACTCAACGAATGGAAAAAAAAAAAAAAAACACAAAAAACAAAATAATTTAATTAGTCTTACTTACTTGGCTGCTCTTCCCGACTTATGAAGGTTGAGAAGGACAGCGTACGGTTCCAGTAAACTCTTTCGCCGCGGGGGAAACGAGCCTGAAAGGGCTCCTTTTTGTGGCGTCAGCGAGAATGAATCATTAAAATTTTCGTAGGGACGGATTATATATCATGGGTGTTAATTGGCCTGTGACAGATCTGGACTTCTTTGTGTTGGGGACTTGGTCCATTAAGCGCTTTTCTTTTCTCCGTCTCTCCTGGGCGCGCTTAGCGACAGATTTTGTAGTTTGGCTACTTTTGATCCTGGAGAAGTTTGGCGCTGAAATGTGGAGAGATCTGAGAGATGATAAAGGGATCTTTGCAACAACAAGTCCAACGTAGATACTGAAAATCAATTTTTTGAGCTGATTTTTTTTTTTTTTTTTTGTTACATTTTTGCATTCGGCTGTTTTGCATTGAACGTTTTTGAATGGCTGTTTTTTTGATTCTGCGCTAATTAGGTTTTCACACCCAATATGAATGGCGGCTTCCTGTAGCCATCAGTAAAGCGTTGCAGCTCGTCAGCTGGAGATAGCGATAGGAAAGTAAAAACGACGGAGAGACTTTCTTGTTGGATACTTTATTATGGGGAACAAACGTGTGAACCCCCTTCTTCTGACACCATGACGGCAGCTGAGGGCCCATTCAGACATGCGCAATGTGACAGCGCGCTCTGAAATGCACATGTTAATGTTTAAATTCGCCTTTTTCACGAAAAATAAAATGGCGAGCTAACTTCAAATATCCCGGCCACCCCTCTGGGCCCTGCTACACATAGCGGCCATGATGCCCTGTGCTGTCGGCAGGGATTGTTTTGTTTAGGAGGAACGTGGGGAACCACAACCACAAGGGGTGCTGGGTGTGCTGGAGGGTCTATTGATGCTGGCTGCTGGGGGATCTATTTTTGAATTTGGGTCTATTGTTTCTGGGGGGGGTGTTATGTTGCGGGGAGGGTAGTTGTTGCTTGAAGGGATTTACTGTTGCGGGAGAAGACTATTGATGCTGGCTCCTGGGAGATATGTTGTTGCTGGAGGGGGTGTGTTATGTTTCTGGGAGGGTAGTTGTTCCTTGAAGGGATCTACTGTTGAGGGAGAAGACTATTGATGCTGGCTCCCGGGAGATATGTTGTTGCTGGAGGGGGTGTGTTATGTTTCTGGGAGGGTAGTTGTTCCTTGAAGGGATCTACTGTTGAGGGAGAGAACTATTGATGCTGGCTGCTGGGACATCCAGTGTTGCTGCTGGGGGACTGTTGTTGGGGTGGATTTATTGTTGCTTGGGTGGATCTGTTTTGCAGGAGATCCATTGTTGCTAGGGAGTCTATTGTTGTAGGAAGGAACCTATTTTTACTGGGAGGGTCTACTGTTGCTAGTTGGGAACTTTTTGTTGCTGGGGGGGTGTTATGTTGCAGGGAGGGTAGTTGTTGCTTGAAGGGACTTACTGTTGCGGGAGAAGACTATTGATGCTGGCTCCTGGGAGATATGTTGTTGCTGAAGGGGGTCTACTGTTGCTAGTGGGGAACCTTTTGTTGCTGGAGGGGGTGTGTTATGTTTCTAGGAGGGTAGTTGTTCTTTGAAGGGATCTAGTGTTGAGGGAGAGGACTATTGATGCTGGCTGCTGGGAGATCCAGTGTTGCTGCTGGGGGACTGTTGTTGGGGTGGATTTATTGTTGCTTGGGTGGATCTGTTGTTGCAGGAGATCCATTGTTGCTGGGGAGTCTAATGTTGTAGGGAGGAACCTATTGTTGCTGGGGGGTCTACTGTTGCTAATGGGGAACCTATTGTTTCTGGGGGGGGGGGCTGTTATGTTGCTGGGAAGGTAATTATTGCTTGAAGGGATCTACTGTTTAGGGAGAGGACTATTGATGCTGGCTGCTGGGAGATCCGTTGTTGCTGCTGTGTGACTGTTGTTGTTGGGGTCTATTTATTACTACTGGGGTAAATCTGTTGTTGCAGGAGATCCATTGTTGCTGGGGAGTCTATTGTCGTAGGAAGGGACCTATTTTTACTGGGAGGGTCTACTGTTGCTAGTGGGGAACTTTTTGTTGCTGGGGGGGTGTTATGTTGCTTGGAGGGTAGTTGTTGCTTGAAGGGATCTACTGTTGAGGGAGAGGACTATTGATGCTGGCTGCTGGGAGACCCGGTATTGCTGCTGGGGGACTGTTGTTGGGGTGGATTTATTGTTGCAGGAGATCCATTGTTGCTGGGGAGTCTATTGTTGTAGGGAGGGACCTATTGTTGCTGGGGAGTCTATTGTTGCTGGGGGGGTCTACTGTTGCTAGTTCATAACCAGGGGCAGACTGACAACTCATGGGGCCCCTATGCAATAGGGGATCATGGGGCCCTTGTGTCCTTGCCCAAACTCAAAAAAGCCTATGAAAAAGGTACCAGGGGCATCTCACGGGGCCCCCTACTGACCCCGGGCCCTCGAGCAGTGCCCGAGTTTCCATATGGTCAGTCCGCACCTGTTCATAACAGTGATGTGCAACAGGAAGGGAAGGGTCCAGCACCACCATCCAGGAAGCCTGCATGAATATTTGCAATGCAAAGTACCTTCAGATCTGTTAGACCATGGGTGTCAAACTGGTGGCCCTCCAACTGGTGCCAAACTACAAGTCCCATGTGGCCTTGCAAGATTGACAGTTACGAGCATGACTCCAAAAGGCAGAAGCATGATGGGACTCGTAGTTTTGCAACAACTGGAGGGCTGCCAGTTTGATACCTGCGATCCAACAGATCTGAAGGTACTTTGCATTGCAAATATTCATGGAGGCTTCCTGGATGGTGGTGATGGCCCCTTCCCTTCGTGGTATGAACTTGTTGGGTAGAGTCCCAGATTGTAGAAACCATGCATTGCAGAAGTTGTAGACAGTCACCACAGCCCAACGGCAATATTTGTAGGGTCAGCGGTGCGTATTAGAGGGTCCCGTATCAGTATCTATGGGGCAGATGCAGGTAAGACTCTGCGATGATGGTTTCTAAAATCCTTGTCAAAGTATATCCCTGACCTAGAAAGGATTGCCTTTTTCTATCAACAAAACCGACATTTCTCATTAACACCAAGTTGGCACAGCAGGAGGCTATACATACTTTCCAACGCCCTTCCAACCGGCTTCCATACATGAGAACTCTCATCTGCCATTACGTTTGCTTCAGTAGAGTAATAACAGTCGGCACAATAAAGGGACATACATATTACATTCCTCAGGTTTTGTTCGGGTGTGGAAACATTTTACGAACATAGTTACGAATCTCCTTTTCATATGTCATTTTTTTTTTTGGTGGGGCAACACAGTGTTCTTATTAGATTTGTCGGAAAAGAGAGAAGACAATTATAGAGTGTGAGCTCTCGCCGGGACCAAGCTGCGGCTGGAACAAAGCTTCGGCGGCGACCTCATCCAAAAAAATGATGACGGGGATGATAAAGTGTCACACCTACAACCTGCGAGCGGGGAAAGCGAGGTTTGCACCGAGGAGAAGCTTTTGAAGGATCCTTCCATTCTCATTAGCCGGTGGAGGAAGAAGGTGCAGCAGAAGTCTGTTTAAAGTAGAGTAACAACTGACAGATCTTGTCAGTTATCCCGCTAATGATTCGGAGGAAGACAAATTGCCTATGGAAGGGAAGGTGGTTGAGAATTTCAAAACAAGTGGCCGTGCGATCATCAGAGCTTCACCTCCTAATGATAACACAGATGTTCCCTTTTGAAAGCCGACCTGCCATGGTTTTTTTCGAGAGCAATTGGTTTCGGCTACTTTTCCTTCCAGAAGACTTTAGCACCAAACTCTTGACGATTCAGAAGTGGCGCTACTCCAGAAATACAAGTAATCCTTAACCACTTCCAGTCCGGACACTTTCCCCCCCTTCCAGTCCGGACACTTTCACCCCCCTTCCAGTCCGGACACTTTCACCCCCCTTCCAGTCCGGACACTTTCACCCCCCTTCCAGTCCGGACACTTTCACCCCCCTTCCAGTCCGGACACTTTCACCCCCTTCCAGTCCGGACACTTTCACCCCCCTTCCAGTCCGGACACTTTCACCCCCTTCCAGTCCGGACACTTTCACCCCCCTTCCAGTCCGGACACTTTCACCCCCTTCCAGTCCGGACACTTTCACCCCCTTCCAGTCCAGACACTTTTGCCCCTTCCAGTCCGGACACTTTCACCCCCTTCCAGTCCGGACACTTTTGCCCCTTCCAGTCCGGACACTTTCACCCCCATTCCAGTCCGGACACTTTTGCCCCTTCCAGTCCGGACACTTTCACCCCCCTTCCAGTCCGGACACTTTTGCCCCCTTCCAGTCCCCTTCCAGTCCGGACACTTCCCCCCCCTTCCAGTCCGGACACTTTCCCCCCCCCTTCCAGTCCGGACACTTTTGCCCCTTCCAGTCCGGACACTTTCACCCCCATTCCAGTCCGGACACTTTTGCCCCTTCCAGTCCGGACACTTTCCCCCCCTTCCAGTCCGGACACTTTTGCCCCCTTCCAGTCCGGACACTTTTGCCCCTTCCAGTCCAGGCACTTTGTCCCCCTTCCAGTTCGGACACTTTTGCCCCTTCCAGTCCGGACACTTCCCCCCCCTTCCAGTCCGGACACTTTCCCCCCCCCTTCCAGTCCGGACACTTTCACCCCCTTCCAGACCGGACACTTTCACCCCCTTTTCAGTCGGGACACTTTCCCCCCTTTCCAGTCCGGACACTTTCACCCCCTTCCAGTCCGGACACTTTCCCCCCCTTCCAGTCCGGACACTTTCCCCCCCTTCCAGACCGGACACTTTCCCCCCCTTCCAGTCCGGCCACTTTCCCCCCTTCCAGTCCGGACACTTTCGCCCCTTCCAGTCCGGACACTTTCCCCCCCTTCCTGTCCAGGCCAATTTTCAGCTTTCAGCGCTATCACACTTTGAATGACAATTGCGCAGTCATGCAACACTGTACCCATATGAATTTTTTACCCTTTTTTTGAGACAGATAAAGCTTTATTTTGGTGGTATTTATTCACCGCTGGGATTTTTATTTTTTTTACTATGTAAATGAAAAAGTCCAAAAATTTTGAAAAAAAGTGTTTTTTTTTATATAAAATTTTGCAAATAAATAATACTTCATCAAAAATCTTAGCCAGAATTTATTCCGTTATTTTTTTAGTAAAAAAAAAAATCCAAATTAGTTTATAACCAAAAATTATAATTTTTAAACATTTTTTTTTACATTTTTATTTTTTTTTTTTATATTATTTTTTATTTTTATTTTTTTTTACATACTGTCACCCTAGCAGTACAGTGTCACCATGGTGACACTGTACTACTTGTGGGGGGTGATGAAGATTTTTTTTTTTTTTTTTTACACTGATTGCTTTTACACCCATATAGGGTGTAAAAGCAATCATTTCTCTTTCTCTCTGTCTGCATTCTTGCACTCATTGAGAAGTACTGAGTGAGCTGTGATTGGTCACAGCTTGTCACATGGTACAAGGCTGTTGTGAATGGCCCTGTACCATGTGACCTCTGTGATCATTCACAGATTTCACACGTAGTAAGCAATGATGTCACAAGTGACATCTTGCTTACTACTTTGCATGTGATCACTGATTCGCCAATCAGTGATCACATGATCGGGACCTCGTACAGAGGTCCCGTCCGACGATCGGTGTTTCACTGTGTCCGGAGGACACAGCGGGCACCGGATCGCGGTGGTGCGCGCTCCCAGGGAGCGCGCACAGCTAGAAAAGGCGGGTGCCGTTTAGGAATGGCAACCCGCCCCTGGACTGCCACCGCCCTGCCGTTTATAAATAGCAGGTGGATGGCAAGAGGTTAAAAAAAAAGGCATTTTATTGGACACAATAATAAGCACAATTTTTTTTTTAATTTTCCTGAGAATTGTGAAATGTCAAGGGTTCAGAGTCTGGAGAAGGTTCAATTAGACAGCAGGAGCCGCCGTCGAGAGCGGAGCATTTTTTTTTTCTTTTTTTGGGTCGGTACCTCTACTCATTCACAAAAAATGACAGGAGACAGTCTATGACAAGTGCTTTATTAAAATCAAAAATTTGAAAAAGTCCCCCGAAGTAGATCCAACGTCAATCCCAATGCCCGCGCATTGGGATTGACATTGGATCTACTTCGGGGGACTTTTTTCAAATTTTTGATTTTAATAAAGGACTTGTCATAGACTGTCTCCTGTCGTTTTTTGTGAATGAGTAGAGGTACCATGTACCCCATACTCATTCATATGGGGGGGGTTAAAGGGGGCTTCCAGGTTCTAATATGCCTCCCACCCGCAGACCCCCAAAACCACTGGCCGCGATTGTGGGGAAGAGGCCCCTGTCCCCATGAACATGTGGATAAGTGTCAAGGTCCTACCTTTTCCCAGAGGTTATGTTTCTCCATGTGCTGGCATCCATGTTGGATTTCTGCAGAGCATGGTGGGAATCTTTTATGCCTTCTGGTCTCTGAGGTCCATCCCCCAGAGGGGTGAGCTGATGACATATAAGCCTGTGGTCCGCACATGCCCTTTGCACTTGTGTCTTGTGTCTTTGTGTTGCTATAACTCTGTTCTGACTCTCGTGACTCTCCTGGATTCTGACTCGGCTTGTGACCTGACCATTCTTTGTGTTCTCCTTTGATCTGACCCTCCGTTGCTGAACCCGGCCCGTGACCTGTGATTCTCGTCTGCTGTCCTGTACCGTTTTGTCCCATTGTTGTCGACCCGGCCTGCCCGACTACTCTATTGTCTTTTTCACTAGCTACACGCCATTGGCGGCGGCCATTACCGCAACTGAGGTGTCTCGGGGGCCGCGACCTGATTCCTGGCTGCGTCAAGTCCATCCCCACCATCAGGGGCCCTGGTGAAGGGCAGCCTGGGACTTAGACTCCGCGCCCTGGGGGACTTCGGTCTGTGGGTGGTGGTTGTCGCCAGCCAGTGCGTTACATTGTTTAGGCCTGCCTGTCCGTTCCTCAGCTCCTGCCCTGACAATAAGGTACTTTGGGTGGGGAGCTCCCCTGCCCCAAAGCACCATCCATATTGAGGGCATGTGGTCTGGTATGGTTCGGGGGGGGGGGGGGCACTCGCTCGTCCCCCTCCTTTCCTGAGCTGCTGGGCTGAATTCTTGGATAAGGGTTTGGTATGGATATTGGGTGGGGGACCCTACGCCATTTTTTTTTAAACCCCTCGCCTACAGGGCACTTATACCCCCTTCCTGCCCAGGCCAATTTCCAGCTTTCAGCGCTGTCACACTTTGAATGACAATTGCGCGGTCATGCAACACTGTACCCATATGACATTTTTATAATTTTTTTGAGACAGATAGAGCTTTCTTTTGGTGGTATTTAATCACCTCTGGGTTTTTTATTTCTTCTTAAACAAACCAAATTTTGGTGTGGGGGGTTCCCCTCAAAATCCATACCAGATCAGAAGGGCTTGGTATGGATGGGGGGAACCCCATGCATTTTTTTTAATTGCCAGCAATGCTGGCAATTCTTTTTACATTCAGCCCACTGATAGCTGAAACATTAAAGAATGTTTTAGTACTAAAATATCGCATGACTTCATAATAGAACTCATGCCGTAATTTAGTCACTGTGCGGTATCCTATCACACACTCAGATGCGGTAAGATACCGTCTAGTGAATTGTCCCGGTTTGAAGTTCTTCCACCAAAGATAGTGTTCAAAAAATATATACCACACTCACCAGATACTGGTGAAAAAAAAACGCCTTTAAGGTTTTTTTTGGGATCCTAGACCCAGTCAGTAAGCCTCCAGATCTCCACTCCAAACCAAAGCTCCCGATTTCCCAAGTAACGACGGGGAGATTTCTGGGAGCAGGCAGGGCGCGCGCTCTCGGCACATGTTTCTTTTCATCGAGTAAGCAAATATGCGGCATCAAGGCTCAGGTGCCGAGAGGCCGCATATTTGCACCTAGGTGTTCAGGAACGATTCAAGTGTATTCAAATACATTCCAATATGTATATATCAGATAGTCTGCAAAAACACTCGGCTTACCATAATATGTTAAGTAAAAAAAGTATCTAAAACATAAAAACAGCGCAAACAAATATAAAGATATCCAATTATATATCACTCCAAAGTATAATTGTGTATATATATATATATATATATATATATATATATATGTGAAATTATAAGTCCCACTCCAAATAGGTGAAAAAAATATTAAATACGATATATAAAAATATAAAAAAAATCTCTGAAAGTCCTCTTTCCAAAGAAATGAGATGTGCTTCCACCAAAGATAGTGTTCAAAAAATACATACCACACTCACCAGATACTGGTGAAAAAAACGCCTTTAGGGTTTTTTTTGGGATCCTAGACCCAGTCAGTAAGCCTCCAGATCTCCACTCCAAACCAAAGCTCCCAATTTCCGAAGTAACGATGGGGAGATTTCTGGGAGCAGGCAGGGCGCGCGCTCTCGGCACATGTTTCTTTTCATCGAGTAAGCAAATATGCGGCATGAAGGCTCAGGTGCCGAGAGGCCGCATATTTGCACCTAGGTGTTCAGGAACGATTCAAGTGTATTCAAATACATTCCAATATGTATATATCAGATAGTCTGCAAAAACACTCGGCTTACCATAATATGTTAAGTAAAAAAAGTATCTAAAACATAAAAACAGGGCAAAAAAAATAAAGATATACAATTATATATCACTCCAAAGTATAATTTTATATATATATGTGTGTGTGAAATTATAAGTCCCACTCCAAATAGGTGAAAAAATATTAAATACGATATATAAAAATATAAAAAAAATCTCTGAAAGTCCTCTTTCCAAAGAAATGAGACGTGCTTCCACCAAAGATAGTGTTCAAAAAATACATACCACACTCACCAGATACTGGTGAAAAAAAACGCCTTTAGGGTTTTTTTTTGGGGATCCTAGACCCAGTCAGTAAGCCTCCAGATCTCCACTCCAAACCAAAGCTCCCAATTTGCCAAGTGGGGGGAGATTTCTGGGAGCAGGCAGGGCGCGCGCTCTCGGCGCATGTTTCTTTTCATCGAGTAAGCAGGCCCAGGTGCCGAGAGGTACTGAGAGGCCGCATATTTGCTCCAAGGAGTTCAGGAACGATTCAAGTTTTTTCAAATACATTCCAATATGTATATATCAGATAGTCTGCAAAAACACTCGGCTTACCAAAATATGTTAAGTAAAATAAAAGCAAAAAGCAAAACAAAAAAAAAAGAACAGCTCTTTGGTTTCTCTCCAAATACTTGTATGAAGCACAAACATCGCCGTACAAATTACAGATGAAGGTAATATTGTAATTCAACTGGAATGTGAGCCAACAGGATCAATCTCTAGACTAAAGGAAGGCAAGGCACCCATTGTGGCTCAATTTGTATATGAAATTTTAGGTCTGATGCAGTCCATCCAAAACTCAAATTTAAAAACAATGACAAGTTGAGCTTTAAAGGCAGAGTTGTAGGTACATCATTGGTGGTCACCAAGCCTAGATCACTGTTTCTTAACCAGGGTTCTACGACTCTCTGGGGTGCCACAAGCACAGGACTCAGTTTGCCCTTGACTAGTGTCCTTGACATTACATTACATTACATTGAGTTTATATAGCGCCAAAGGGTTTGCTCAGCGCTGTACAATAGAGGGGGGGACAATACATGAAACATTACAGCAACTACAAACAGCACACGAGGGGTTATAGGGCCCTACTCTTTCGAGCTTACAATCTAGGAGGGAGGGGGTAGTGGTACAGGAGGAAGTGGCTGTGGGGGATGGAGTGGTAGGAGGAATGAAGGAGAGCAGCAGTTAGGTGAGGGTGGGGTAGGCTTCCCTGAAGAGATGGGTTTTCAGGGAGCGCCTGAAGGTGAGGAGGGAAGGTGACAGTCTGATGGATTGGGGTAGTGAGTTCCAGAGGATGGGGGAGGACCTGGAGAAGTCTTGCAGACGTGCGTGTGAGGAGGAGACCAGGGAGCAAGATAGAAGGAGGTCCTGTGAAGAGCGAAGGGTACGGGTAGGGTGGTACTTGGGAATCAGGTTGGTGAGGTAGTTAGGGGCAGTGTTGTGAATGGCTTTGTAGGTCAGAGTGAGTAGTTTGAATTTGATGCGTTGGGCGATAGGGAGCCAGTGGAGGGAGAGGCAGAGGGGGGTGGCAGAGGTGGAGCAGGTGGTGAGGTGGATGAGTCTAGCCGCTGAGTTGAGGATGGTCTGAAGCGGGGAGAGCCTGCACTGGGGTAGGCCGGTGAGGAGGGAGTTGCAGTAGTCAAGGCGTGAGATCATCAGGGAGTGCACAAGTAGTTTAGTGGTGTCTGGGGTAAGGAAGGAGCGTATTTTGGCGATATTGCGGAGGTGGAGTCTGCATGTGTTTGTGAGTGATTTGACCATGAGTTGCATGGTGCTGGTGGGCTGGTTGCCAACACCATAACAACCAATGGCTCTATAGTGTATGGACTGTGTCATTTGGGGACTGTCCGACTGGGGGGCTGTGTAAAGGGGGGACTATGTGATTGCAGGACTATGTGATTAGGGAGAGAGATCTGTGATGATGGGGCAGTGGTGACGGGGGGAGGGACACATGTCCCCTTGATGGCCCTCTGACATTAAGAGGTGATTGGGGGGATCTCTGATATGTTGGGGGACATATGGTTTGATGACATCCTTTGATATGAAGTGGTGACTTTAATGTGAAGGGGGGATTGGGATGTGATGGGGACTTACTGTATATATAAGGTCCCTTGACTAGTGTCCTTGACCATGAGTTGCGTGGTGCTGGTGGGCTGGTTGCCAACACCATAACAACCAATGGATCTGTAATGTGTGGACTCTGTGTTGAGGAGGACTGTCCGACTGGGGGGCTGTGTAAAGGAGGGACTGTGTGATTGCAGGACTATGTGATTAGGAAGAGAACTCTGTGATGATGGGACAGTGGTGACGGGGGGGGGGACATGTATAGGGGCCTCTGATATTAAGAGGTGATTCGGGGGACCTCTGATATGTTGGGGGACATCTGGTTTGATGGCATCCTCTGATATGAAGTGGGGACTTTAATGTGAAGGGGGGATTGGGATGTGATATAGGGGCCTTTGATGTGTACGGTAGACTATGATGTGATGGAAGCCTCTGAAGCGAAATGGTGATTCTGATGTGATGGGGGGGTTTTTGACATGATCTTGAACCTCTGATGTGATGGGGGTCTCTGATGTGAAGTGGGGACTTTAATGTGAAGGGGGGCTATGAATTGAAGCCCCCTTCAATTCAGAGCCCCCCTTCACATTTGATTTGATGTGATGGGTGACCTCTGATGTCATGGAGGACCTATGATGTGAAGCAGAGACTTTAATGTGAAGGGGGGATTCTGATGTGATTGGGGACTCAGGTATAGAGGCCTGTGATGTGTATGGTAGACTCTGATGCAATAGGAGCTTCTGAAGTGAAAGGGTGATTCTGATGTGATAGGGTGGCTTCTGACATGATGGTGGATCTTTGATGTAATGGGGAGTGTGGCCTCTGATGTGATGGGAAACCTCTGGAGTGCTGGGGGTCCTCTGAAGCGAAGTGGGGACTCTAATGTGAAGGGAGGATTCTAATGTGATGGGGGACTCATGTATAGGGTCCTTTGACGTGTATGGTAGATTATTATGCAGTGGGAGCTTCTGTAGTGAATGGGTGATTCTGATGTGATGGGGTGGATTCTGACATGATGGTGGATCTTTGGGGTGATGGTGACAGGGGCCTCTGATGTGATGGGAGACATCTGGAGTGTTGGGGGCCCTCTGAAGTGGGGACTCTAATGTGAAGGGAGGATTCTAATGTGATGGGGGACTCATGTATAGGATGTGTAGGGTAGACTCTTGTGCATTGGGGATTTCTGAAGTGAGGAGGTGATTCTGATGTGATGGGGGCACTTCTGACATGATGGTGGACCTTTGATGTGATCAAGGGACTCTGATGTGATGGAGGACCTCTGAAGTGATGGGGGATCCTCTGATGTGAAGTGGGGACTCTAATATGAAGGGAAGATTCTAATGTGATGGGGGACTCATGTATAGGGTCCTTTGAGGTGTAGGGTAGACTCTGATGCAATGGGCGCCTGTAAAGTGAAGAGGTGATTGTGATGAGGGTGGGAGGACTTCTGACATGATGGTGGACATTTAATGTGATGGAGGGCCTCTGATGTGATGGGAGACCTCTGAAGTGTTGGGGGCAGGGCTGTGGGTAAGGGGGTACCACCAGTCCTATTTTATGGGGCCCAGGCCATCAGGGGGGCCCAGGCAGCTGGGTGAATCTGATGTGGGCAGGGAGGGTGATTGGCACATAGTGGGGCAATCACTGGAACCGATCCCCTGTATGGCTCTCTCTACAGCAGCTGAAAGCTGGATTCTTCTCCTTTCCCTACCGCTGCCTTTCAGCTGCTGAAGAGAGAGGGGATGGGTTCCAGTAAATAACCCCTTCCCCCACCACACCCATCACCCTCACTATGAACCATACATTTCCCTTTGCTGCCCAGGCCCCCCTGTGTGCCCCCCCACCACCACATCAGCTTGCCTCCGCTTCTTCCCACCAGCAGCTGCAAGCACACAATAGGATCCTTCAGGGTGGAGAGCGGGGGAAGGGTCAGGTAGATATGTCACATTTACCAGCCCCTTTCTTTCCTGAATGAACACAATGAGTGTTCGGTGCAGGGGCGGACTGATCATTTGGAAACTCGGGCACTGCCCGAGGGCCCGGGGTCATGAGATGCCTCTGGTACCTTTTTCATAGGCTTTTTTGAGTTTGGGCAAGGACACAGGGGCCCCATGATCCCCTATTGCCCAGGGGCCCCGTGAGTTTTTTTTATTGTAGGCCTGTAATTTTTAGGAATAACTCACTGAAATCTGTCCGAACAAGAGTCTAGTAAACATCCCGGGGAGGATAAAACTTGAAACACGAAATCATAAATTATAATGTTTTAAATAATCATAAAAATAATAATATAATAATAATACATTTAATTCAATAATATAATCAAACCAAAAACACTGAAATGTGAAATATAGCGCCAAGTTCGCACATCGCTGAGCAAAGTCGCAAAATCATTTTCAGTGTCTGATGAGGAATTTCCCCCACGAATCATTATCACTCAATTCTGCAAGTGGTTCTGATTTACTATCGCTGTTCTCTAGCCGGTCTAAAACCGCGTCTGACCTAAAGGGACGCTTTTTGGACGCCATGGACGTTTCTCAGTTTCCAGGCAGAAAGGGCGGTAAAAATGCAGGCAGGGCGCCGGACAAAGCACTCGGGACAAAATGTATGTGAAATGGTTGGATACAGGAATGTTATACTATGTCAAATTCATTTCTAAGAAAATGACAGTTTCTAAAAATGTTTAAATTTGCCGCCGTTCCGGCCCCCGTACGTCCCGACGCTCGCAGGGACCGGAACACGGAAGCCAGATGCCGGCATCGGCCGGGGACGCTGCAGGGGACACATCGCGGGAGCGAAGGACAAGGTAAGTGCTGCAGGGACTCCCTGAGCAACGCCGCATGGTAAGCCCGAGTGTAGCTCGGGGGGGGGGTTACCGCTTTTGGTACTGAAACTTTACCCCGAGCTACACTCGGGAATACCACCAGGGGGGTTAAAGGGCGCCGTGAGTGAACAAAGGCTGAGAAGCGACGGCCTAGGTGGTCCCATGAGATCCTACAACTGGAGGTCCTGCAATGAGTCCATGTTTCTTCCATCATCAGCTCACCTCATCAATATGGCCAGCAGTGAATGCATCCGTGTGATCTGAGCCATGTATTGGTATTCCACAACCTAAGGAATTCATTAGCCGTCTTTGTATGTGTCATCTTCTCAGGAAGATAAATCCATCCGGAGTGAAGAGAGAAAGGTTACAAGTATCAAGTCTTTAGAAATAACTGATCAAATGTCAGAAGTCGGCCCAGAACAGAGGAGCTGACATTTAATACCCGTTTTGTCTTGTCGAGTTTGTCGACGGTCTTTGCGGGAATGTGATGAACATGGAAATGGCACAAGAAACTGCACGGGAACGCATGCTGATTGCGGATTAATGCACACTGGGAGGAATGACTGATGTTCAAATGACTCAGCTGTACCGCGAACCCAACATTGCTGGTGTATGTAAATGATCATATCGTGGGGAGGTTGAAAGATTTCAACATCCACATCTATCTATCTATCTATCTATTATCTATCTATCTATTATCTATCTATTATCTATCTATCTATTATCTATCTATCTATCTATCATTATCTATCTATCTATTATCTATCTATCTATCTATCATTATCTATCTATCTATCTATCTATCTATCTATCTATCTATCTATTATCTATCTATCTATCTATCTATTATCTATCTATCTATCTATCTATTATCTATCTATCTATCTATCTATCTATTATCTATCTATCTATCTATCTATTATCTATCTATCTATCTATCTATCTATCTATCTATCTATCTATCTATTATCTATCTATCTATTATCTATCTATCTATTATCTATCTATCTATCTATCTATCTATCTATCTATCTATTATCTATCTATCTATCTATCTATCTATTATCTATCTATCTATCATCTATCTATCTATCTATCTATCTATCTATTATCTATCTATCTATCTATCTATCTATCTATCTATCTATTATCTATCTATCTATCTATCTATCTATCTATCTATCTATCTATTATCTATCTATCTATCTATCTATTATCTATCTATCTATCTATCTATCTATCTATCTATCTATCTATCTATTATCTATCTATCTATCTATATATCTATCTATCTATCTATCTATTATCTATCTATCTATCTATCTATCTATTATCTATCTATTATCTATCTATCTATCTATCTATCTATCCATTCAGTCGTATCCAACCCTTGGCGATTGTATGGACCGTCACTCGTAAGCGACTTTTTCCATGAATTCTTTTAGCAATTATTTTACAGGGCAGGTTGCCAGGTCTTTCCCCAACCCCCACCATGCAGGAGATCCCACATGGCCAGGGATGAAACTAGGACAATTTAGACAGGAGCCCAACATCCATATACAATCAATGTTTTCCTGAAAAGTCTGACAATCACCATTAACCTCCTTAGCGGTATTCCCGAGTGTAGCTCGGGGTAAAATTTCTATACTAAGAGCGGTAACCCCCCCGAGCTACACTCGGGCTTACCATGCGGCGTTGCTCAGGGGGTCCCTGCAGCACTTACCTTGTCCTTCGCTCCCGCGATGTGTCCCCTGCAGCGTCCCCGGCCATCTCCTCCGGCCGATGCCGGCATCCGGCTTCCGTGTTCCGGTCCCTGACGCCGTTTCCGCCGCTTCCCTGTTTCCGGGCGCCGGAACCGGCGGGAAATTTGAAATTTTTAAAAAATGTCATTTTTGCTGTCATTGCTGTTTCAATGCATTTCACATACATTTTGTCCCGAGTGCTTTGTCCGGCGCCCTGCCTGCATTTTGAATGTTCTTTCTGCCTGAAAACTTAGAAAAGTCCATGGCGTCCAAAAAGCGTCCCTTTAGGTCAGACGCGGTTTTAGACCGGCTAGAGAACAGCGATAGTAAATCAGAACCAATTGCAGAATTGAGTGATAATGATTCGTGGGGGAAATTTGTCATCAGACACTGAAACGATTCTGCGACTTTGCTCAGCGATGGGCGAATTTGCCTCTGTATTTCATATTTCAGTGTTTTTGGTTTGATTATATTATTGAATTAAATTTATTATTATTATATTATTATTTTTTATGATTATTTATTAAATTATAATTTATGATTTTGTGTTTCAAATTTTATCATCCCCGGGATGTTTACTAGACTCTTGTTCGGACAGATTTCAGTGAGGTATTCCTAAAAATTACAGGCCTACAATAAAAAACTACATAAATCCATGCAAAAAAATTTACCGCTTTCAGCACAAAAAATCGGAAAGAATCAGACTGCTAGGGAGGTTAATGATTAGGCAGTGTGGGGGGTTAAACAGTGAGGAAAAAAAGGTATAATCAATCAGTATTGTAGAGATTTACCAGCACAATGGCAAGTATCTTTGATGGATCATTGTATAGGAGAAAAAGGCCCATGTCCTTTCTTTATGCTTACACTGAAAAACAATCGGGAAAAGCCTACAAATGTTATACAATCATAAATGAGACATTGAGGGCTGGGAAATATCTGCCATTTTCTCATATTGAAGGTCCTGAAAATCCTCAAAAAGACTGTAAGGAGGCTGAATGAATCTCTAATGATGAAATACGGAGAAAGTGCTCTCAGATTCTGATCACTTGGATGGTAAATTCCATACTGCATGAGAAGCTTCAAGCCTGTTTTTTTTTACGATTCAGCCTAGGATCTGGGGGTGGCTTTATACTTGGATCACAATCACCTCATCCTTTCCAAACTCAACTCCATCCCAGAACTGATGTACAGATCTGAGTAGATGTGCAACAACATCTGCTACTTACAGCTTTATTACTTCCCAGTCAAATCCATCATGAATGTTATTATGGAATTTATTTTAGGTTATTGCAAAGAAATACGGCTGGGATTGCCAATAGAATCTTTCCTTTCCTATCCTATCCTTTCCTTTCCCTAACCTATCGTTTCCTTTCCTATCCTTTCCTTTCCTATCCTATCCTTTCCTTTCCTATCCTTTCCTTTCCTATCCTTTCCTTTCCTATCCTTTCCTTTCCTATCCTTTCCTCTTTCTTTCCTCCTTTCTCTGTTTTCCTTTCCTTTCCTCTTTCTTTTCTTCTTTCTCTGTTTTCCTTTCCTTTCCTCTTTCTTTTCTCCTTTCTCTGTTTTCCTTTCCTCTTTCTTTTCTCCTTTCTCTGTTTTCCTTTCCTCTTTCTTTTCTCCTTTCTCTGTTTTCTTTTCCTCTTTCTTTTCTCCTTTCTCTGTTTTCCTTTCCGCTTTCTCTTCTCCTTTCTCTGTTTTCCTTTCCTCTTTCTTTTCTCCTTTCTCTGTTTTCCTTTCCTCTTTCTTTTCTCCTCTTTCTGTTTTCTTTTCCTTTCCTTTCCTTTCCTCTTTCTTTTCTCCTTTCTCTGTTTTCCTTCCATTTCCTCTTTCTTTTCTCCTTTCTCTATTTCCGTTTCCTTTCTTCTTTCTTTTATCCTTTCTCTGTTTTCCTCTCCTCTCCTCTCCTCTCCTTTCCTCTCCTCTCCTCTCCTGCCCTCTCCTTTCCTTTCCTCTTTCTTTTCTCCTTTCTCTGTTTTCCTTTCCTCTTTCTTTTCTCCTTTCTCTGTTTTCCTTTCCTCTTTCTTTTCTCCTTTCTCTGTTTTCCTTTCCTCTTTCTTTTCTCCTCTTTCTGTTTTCCTTTCCTTTCCTCTTTCTTTTCTCCTTTCTCTGTTTTCCTTTCCTCTTTCTTTTCTCCTTTCTCTGTTTTCTTTTCCTCTTTCTTTTCTCCTTTCTCTGTTTTCCTTTCCTCTTTCTTTTCTCCTTTCTCTGTTTTCTTTTCCTCTTTCTTTTCTCCTTTCTCTGTTTTCTTTTCCTCTTTCTTTTCTCCTTTCTCTGTTTTCCTTTCCTCTTTTTCTTCTCCTTTCTCTGTTTTCCTTTCCTCTTTCTTTTCTCCTTTCTCTGTTTTCCTTTCCTCTTTCTTTTCTCCTCTTTCTGTTTTCTTTTCCTTTCCTTTCCTCTTTCTTTTCTCCTTTCTCTGTTTTCCTTCCATTTCCTCTTTCTTTTCTCCTTTCTCTATTTCCGTTTCCTTTCTTCTTTCTTTTATCCTTTCTCTGTTTTCCTCTCCTCTCCTCTCCTCTCCTCTCCTTTCCTCTCCTCTCCTCTCCTGCCCTCTCCTTTCCTTTCCTCTTTCTTTTCTTCTTTCTCTGTTTTCCTTTCCTTTCCTCTTTCTTTTCTCCTTTCTCTGTTTTCCTTTCCTCTTTCTTTTCTCCTTTCTCTGTTTTCTTTTCCTCTTTCTTTTCTCCTTTCTCTGTTTTCCTTTCCTCTTTCTTTTCTCCTTTCTCTGTTTTCTTTTCCTCTTTCTTTTCTCCTTTCTCTGTTTTCCTTTCCTCTTTCTTTTCTCCTTTCTCTGTTTTCCTTTCCTCTTTCTTTTCTCCTTTCTCTGTTTTCCTTTCCTCTTTCTTTTCTCCTCTTTCTGTTTTCCTTTCCTTTCCTCTTTCTTTTCTCCTTTCTCTGTTTTCCTTCCATTTCCTCTTTCTTTTATCCTTTCTCTGTTTTCCTCTCCTCTCCTCTCCTCTCCTCTCCTCTCCTCTCCTCTCCTCTCCTCTCCTCTCCTCTCCTTTCCTCTCCTCTCCTCTCCTGCCCTGTCCTTTCCTTTCTTAAAAGCACCCCAACCTTCTGATTGGACAAGGAAAGAGAAGCAACACACTGAGGAGTCTTCACTCTGCTCTTTTCTCCAATCAGCATGTTTATTGTCAACAGCAGGTGTGCATGCACCAGAGTCTAATTAGCTCCTATGTCTTGCCCTACATTTGTTAAGCAGTGGATGTGTCAATTCTCCCATCCACACATTTGATGTAGAGGTAAGAATCACTCCTTCTGTGCTATTCTATTCTGAGGGCGGGGGGGGCTTTCCTCAGCACTTCCCTGGCACAATAGACAGCAACACTAATTATTTGGGAAAAACCCGACAGACTGGTTGTACACAAGTTGATCTTGTGTACAGCCAGCTGTCCCATACATGGATAGAATTATACCTGTTCAACAGGGAATGGCCAAATTTCAGTCCACGTATGGCCAGCTTTAGTCTATGTTGGGCTGTGCATGAGGGTTACATGAGTCTGATATCAACTTATAAACATCTCAGGTTCCCAGATCAGTATTTAAAAATGCTGAAAATTGAAAAATAAATGTTCAGCATTTTGGTGTGCTTCTTTATACAATTGTGCTCATCTAACCTAGTGGTAAGTTCAGTGAAGACTCTTTTCTGTTTCGCCATGACTGTGCTCCTGTGTACAACCAGCTCCATAAAGACATGACCTGACCAGTTTGGGGTGGAGGAACTTGAGCATCCTGTACACAGCCCTGACCGCAACCCTACTTGAAAACATTTAGGATGAACTGGAAAGCCAATCTTCCTATCTAACATCAGAACCTGACTTCAAAAATGGGTACAAATTCCCCAAAACACTCTCCAAAATTTTGTGATTAGCCTTCCTAGAAGAGTAGAGGATGGTAGAAATGCAGAGGGTGGGAGATTGAGGCAATCTCCCCCAAAAAAATGGCCATGGTTTTGGAATGGGATGTCCAACAAGCTCATATAGGTGTCATGGTTAGATGCCTACAACCTTGGAGATTAAGGGGGGATATGATCTCTATGTGTAATACATAAGGGGGGATATGATCACCATGTATAATACATAAGGGGGGGATATGATCACCATGTATAATACATAAGGGGGATATGATCTCCATGTATAATACATAAGAGGGAGATATGATCTCCATGTATAATACATAAGGGGGGATATGATCTCCATGTATAATACATAAGGGGGGATATGATCTCCATGTATAATACATAAGGGGGGATATGATCACCATGTATAATACATAAGGGGGGATATGATCTCCATGTATAATACATAAGGGGAGATATGATCTCCATGTATAATACATAAGGGGGGATATGATCTCCATGTATAATACATAAGGGGTGATATGATCACCATGTATAATACATAAGGGGGATATGATCACCATGTATAATACATAAGGGGGGGATGTGATCTCCATGTATAATACATAAGGGGGGATATGATCACCATGTATAATACATAAGGGGGGGGTATGATCTCCATGTATAATACATAAGGGGGGGATATGATCTCCATGTATAATACATAAGGGGGGATATGATCTCCATGTATAATACATAAGGGGGGATATGATCACCATGTATAATACATAAGGGGGGGATATGATCTCCATGTATAATACATAAGGGGGGGATATGATATCCATGTATAATACATAAGGGGGATATGATCTCCATGTATAATACATAAGGGGGGGATATGATCTCCATGTATAATACATAAGGGGGGATATGATCTCCATGTATAATACATAAGGGGGGGATATGATCTCCATGTATAATACATAAAGGGGGATATGATCTCCATGTATAATACATAAGGGGGGATATGATCCCCATGTATAATACATAAGGGGGGATATGATCTCCATGTATAATACATAAGGGGGGATATGATCTCTATATATTAAACATAAGGGGGATATGATCTCCATGTGTAATACATAAGGGGGGGGGATATGATCTCCATGTATAATACATAAGAGGGGATATGATCTCCATGTATAATACATAAGGGGGATATGATCTCCATGTATAATACATAAGGGGGGGATATGATCACCATGTATAATACATAAGGGGGGATATGATCTCCATGTATAATACATAAGGGGGATATGATCTCCATGTATAATACATAAGGGGGGGATATGATCACCATGTATAATACATAAGGGGGGATATGATCTCCATGTATAATACATAAGGGGGATATGATCTCCATGTATAATACATAAGGGGGGATATGATCTCCATGTATAATACATAAGGGGGGATATGATCTCCATGTATAATACATAAGGGGGATATGATCTCCATGTATAATACATAAGGGGGGGTATGATCTCCATGTATAATACATAAGGGGGGATATGATCTCCATGTATAATACATAAGGGGGGATTTGATCTCCATGTATAATACATAAGGGGGGATATGATCTCCATGTATAATACATAAGGGGGATATGATCTCCATGTATAATACATAAGGGGGGATATGATCTCCATGTATAATACATAAGGGGGATATGATCTCCATGTATAATACATAAGGGGGGATATGATCTCCATGTATAATACATAAGGGGGATATGATATTCATGTATAATACATAAGGGGGGATATGATCTCCATGTATAATACATAAGGGGGGATATGATCTCCATGTATAATACATAAGGGGGGATATGATCTCCATGTATAATACATCAGTGGTTCATATAGTGAACTCGGTGTAGTTATTCACCCCGAGGTCATCACAGAGGACAAGGGGGCGCTCTTTACGTCTGAAGGAAAAGAAATTTCATCTTCAAACACGGAAAGGTTTCTTCACAGTAAGAGCTGTGAGAATGTGGAATAGACTCCCTCAAGAGTTGGTTGTGGCCAGCTCAGTGGATTGCTGTAGGAAAGTCCTGGATTCTTTCTTGGATACACAGAATATAACTGGATATAACATTTATAGGTAAAGTTGATCCAGGGAATATCCGATTGCCTCTCGGGGGATCAGGAAGGAATATTTTTCCCTGCAGGAGCAAATTGGGTCGTGCTTTGCTGGAGGTTTTTTTTGCCTTCCTCTGGATCAACTGTGGGTGTAGGATTATAACTTTTTTTTTTTCTATGGTTGAACTGGATGGAATTTTTTCTTTTTTCAGCCAGACTAACTATGGAACTATGTAACCTTCTGTACCTTGTATATGTACAGTAAATACTGTATGTTCCAATTAAACAATAAATTCAGGAGGTCCACTTTATAGGCAGATATGATAACAAAATGTAAGACAGACAACAACAAAGTTTAACTTGTGATTTAATTCAACACAAAACCTTTCCCTCCATTACCTCCCCTATTTCGGCGAGCAGAAACAAAGTTACAGCTATTAATATAGACAAAGATTATTGGTGAATAATTTCATTCAGCGAAGTGCCTTAATATAAAACCTGTTTTTTTTTTCTTTTTCCCTCAGCGATTAGTAATATCCTGTTTTAACAAGCGTCCCTCGTTGCAATTATCCGAACATGAAACGTGCATTTTCCATTTTGTAGCCTGCGCTGGTCTTGCTGCTTAGTCAGTAATTCCTGAGTGAATTGCTGAGGCTGTGGGAAAGGGTTTAGGCAATTAATATGTTGGTATTGTGACCCTCTAGCTACCAGGGTTCCCCGAAGTCAAGTGCTCTTCCAGATAAGGATTGGAGGCACTTAGAGAAATGTCTTAATGGAGCTCAGACTTAATGGTGAAAGACGTTTCAATTAATGGAGCGAGATGTCTTGAATAATGGCCCATCTAAAAAGTCTCTCCGGAATGGCTTCAATGTCTCCGAGTTGTGGTTGCCTCGTATCTATCCAACACAAACACAACTTGCAAATTATTTTCACGATGACATTGTAACACGGGGCTTCCTCCGCAGGCAAAGGGATCTCGGGAGTGCTAGAGAGAAGAAATCTGTTCTAATGGAAGAGCGGGATAATGTTTTGGAGGACATGACTGACAGTGCAGCTTACATGGAGCAGGATAGGAGAAAGCTCCCAGTGCATCGTGGGGGATTGAACTTTTTTGTGCCTGATTCAGAATTGCTCAGCCAAGTCGTGCTGAAAAGTTTTTTATTTAATCAATTGATTTTAGTACAGACAGGATTGTTACAGTGGGGCAAAAAAGTATTTAGTCAGCCACCAATTGTACAAGTTCTCCCACTTACAAAGATGAGAGAGGCCTGTAATTGGCATCATAGGGAGACCTCAACTATGAGAGACAAAATGAGAAAACAAATCCAGACAATCACATTGGCTGATCTGGAAAGAATTTATTTGCAAATTATGGTGGAAAATAAGTATTTGGTGAATATGAAAAGTTCATGTCAATACTTTGTTATATATCCTTTGTTGGCAATGACAGAGGTCAGACGTTTCCTGTAAGTCTTCACAAGGTTGGCACACACTGTTGCTGGTATGTTGGCCCATCCTCCATGCAGATCTCCTCTAGAGCAGTGATGTTTTGGGGCTGTCGCTGGGCAACACGGACTTTCAACTCCCTCCAAAGGTTTTCTATGGGGTTGAGATCTGGAGACTGGCTAGGCCACTCCAGGGCCTTGAAATGCTTCTTACGTAGCCACTCCTTCGTTGCCCGGGCGGTATGTTTGGGATCATTGTCATGTTGGAAGACCCAGCCATGTTTCATCTTCAATGCCCTTGCTGATGGAAGGAGGTTTGCACTCAAAATCTCACGATACATGGCCCCATTCATTCTGTCCTGTACACGGATCAGTCGTCCTGGTCCGGAGAAACAGCCCCAAAGCATGATGTTGCCACCCCCATGCTTCACAGTAGGTATGGTATTCTTTGGATGCAACTCAGCATTCTCTCTCCTCCAAACACGACGAGTTGTGTTTCTACCAAACAGTTCTATTTTGGTTTCATCTGACCATATGACATTCTCCCAATCCTCTTCTGGATCATCCAAATGCTCTCTAGCAAACTTCAGACGGGCCCAGACATGTACTGGCTTAAGCAGGGGGACACGTCTGGCACTGCAGGATCTGAGTCCCTGGCGGCGTAGTGTGTTACTGATGGTAGCCTTTGTTATGTTGGTCCCAGCTCTCTGCAGGTCATTCACTAGGTCCCCCCGTGTGGTCCTGGGATTTTTGCTCACCGTTCTTGTGATCATTTTGACCCCACGGGGTGAGATCTTGCGTGGAGCCCCAAATCGAGGGAGATTATCAGTGGTCTTGTATGTCTTCCATTTTTTAATTATTGCTCCCACAGTTGATTTGTTCACACCAAGCTGCTTGCCTATTGCAGATTCAGTCTTCCCAGCCTGGTGCAGGTCTACAATTTTGTTTCTGGTGTCCTTCGACAGCTCTTTGGTCTTCACCATAGTGGAGTTTGGAGTGTGACTGTTTGAGGTTGTGGACAGGTGTCTTTTATACTGATAACAAGTTCAAACAGGTGCCATTGATACAGGTAATGAGTGCAGGACAGAGGAGCCTCTTAAAGAAGAAGGTACAGGTCTGTGAGAGCCAGAAATCTTGCTTGTTTGTAGGTGACCAAATACTTATTTTCCACCATAATTTGCAAATAAATTCTTTCCAAATCAGCCAATGTGATTGTCTGTATTTGTTTTCTCATTTTGTCTCTCATAGTTGAGGTCTCCCTTTGATACCAATTACAGGCCTCTCTCATCTTTGTAAGTGGGAGAACTTGCACAATTGGTGGCTGACTAAATACTTTTTTGCCCCACTGTATGTGCCAAAAATTGCACTGATGTTATGGTAGGTGCCTAGTGTAGTGCTGTTGGGCAGACCACTGACCTTATACTTTAGTTGTACAATCTACTAAATATTTACCAAGAACTATGGTCAGAGGTTCATTCTAACTAGATCTAATCTGAATCCCACCAGGATCATGTCTTGGAAAGTTATTAGAAGTGTTTGGAAAAAATCAAACTGCGTGTTCATATATATATATATACATACATTATCCACCCAACACATTTTTTGTAAATATTTGATTCTCTCTTTTCATGTGACAACACTGAAGAAATGACACTTTGCTACAATGTGACGTAGTCAGTGTACAGCTTGTATAACATGTAAATTTACTGTCCCCTCAAAATAACTCAACACACCGCCATTAATGTCTAAATCGCTGGCAACAAAAGTGAGTACACCCCTAAGTGACAATGTCCAAATTGGACCCAATTAGCCATTTTCCTTCCCCCTATCATGTGACTCATTATTGTTACAAGGTCTCAGGTGTGAATGGGGAGCAGGTGTGTTATATTTGGTGTTATGGCTCTCACTCTCTCATACTGGTCACTGGAAGTTCAACATGGCACCTCATGGCAAAGAACACTCTGAGGATATGGAAAAAAGATTTGTTGCTCTACATAAAGATGGCCTAGGCTATAAGAAGATTGCCAAGACCCTGAAACTGAGCTGCAGCACGGTGGCCAAGACCATACAGCGGTTTAACAGGACAGGTTCCGCTCAGAACAGGCCTCACCATGGTCCACAAAAGAAGTTGAGTGCACGTGCTCAGCGTCATATCCAGAGGTTGTCTTTGGGAAATAGACGTATGAGTGCTGCCAGCATTGCTGCAGAGGGTGAAGGGGTGGGGGGTCAGCCTATCAGTGCTCAGACCATATGCCACACACTGCATCAAATTGGTCTGTTGTCCCAGAAGGAAGCCTCTTCTAAAGATGATGCACAAGAAAGCCGCAAACAGTTTGCTGAAGACAAGCAGCCTAAGGACATGGATTACTGGAACCATGTCCTGTGGTCTGATGAGACCAAGATGAACTGATTTGGTTCAGATGGTGTCAAGCATGTGTGGCGGTCAGAGGAGAAGGGCTTCTTTAGGTTGGTGATCAATGGGGAAGGCACCCTTCCCTATGTTTATGGTTGATGGAGAAGTGACTCCTTTTACTGGTGGTGAAGTATCTCCTTAAATTAGCTGTAAATGGAGAATAGCCACTTTAGATCTGTGGTCAGTAGAAGAAGTATCTTCTAACATTGGTGGTCAATGGTGAAGCATTCCTTTGCATTGATAGTCAGTGGAGAATTCCTCTTTTACATTGGTCATCAGTAATGAAGTATCCCCTTACATTAGCAATCAACAAAGAAGGGCCCCCTTACATCCAATGTTTGGAGAAGAGGAGCTGCTTACGTTGATGGTCAGCGGATAAGTTCCCCTTATAATAGTGGTCCGTGGAGAAGTTTCCCTTTACATTGATGGCGGGTGGGGAAGGGTACCCCTACATTGGTAAACAGACTAGAAGGTCCCCTTACATTAATAGCTGGTGGAGAAGGTTTCCCTTACATTGATGACTGGTGGAGACAGTTCCTCTTACATTTATAGTAAGTGGAGAAGGGCTTTTTAACATTGATGGCTGGTAGGAAAGGGTTCCTTACATTGATGGCTAGTGGAGAAGGTCCCACTTACATTGGTGGTCAGAAGGGAAGGCCCCCTTACAATGATGGCAAGTGGAGAAGGGATTCGAACATTGATGACTAGTTGGAAAGGGTCCCTTGATTACTGATGGAGAACAGTCCCCTTACATTGGTGAACAGAAGGGAAGGCCCCCTTACATCGATAACTGGTGGAGAAGGTCTTCCTTACATTGGTTGGTGGAGAATGGTCCCCTTACATTGGTGGTCAGAAGGGACGGCCTCCTTACATTGATAGCTGGTGGAAAAGGTCTTCCTTACATTGGCTGGTGGAGAATGGTCCCCTTACATTGGTGGTCAGAAGGGACGGCCTCCTTACATTGATAGCTGGTGGAGAAGGGTCCCTTTTTAATGAATGCTAGTGGAGAATATCCCCCTTATATTGGTGAACAGAAGTGAAGTTACATTGATAGTTGATGTGGAAGGTCCCCCTTACATCAATGGCTGGTGGAGAATGGTCCCCTTAAATTCATGAATAGAAGGGAAGTCTCCATTACATTGATAACTGATGGAGAAGGTCTCTCTTACATTGATGGCTGGTAGGAAAGGATCCCTTATTAATAGCTAGTGGAGAAGGCCCCCCCTTTCATTTATGTTCAGAAAGGAAGCCTCCCTTACATTAATTGCAAGTGACGTTCTTCTTAACAGCAATGGCTGGCAGGAAAGGGTCCTTTAAAATGGCGGTCAGAGAGGAAGGCCTCTTTACATTGGTGGCCAGAAAGGAAGGCCCCCTTGCATTGATGGTAAATGGAGAACGGTTTCTTAACACTGATGGCTGGTAGAAAAGGATCTTTTACATTGATGGCTGGCGGAGAAGGGTCCTCTTACATTGGTGTTCAGAAAGAAGGGCTGCCTTACATTGATGATAAGTGGAGAAGGCCCTTTTTAACATTGATGGCTGGTGGGAAAGGAATCTTACATTTATAGCTAGTGGAGAAGGTCCCTCTTACATGGATAGCTGGTAGAGAACTGTCCCCTTAAACTGGTGTCCAGAAGGGAAGCCTCCCTTACATTGATTGTAAGTGAAGAAGGACTTCTTAACAAAGACGGCTGGTAGAAAAGGAACCCTCACAATGGTGGTCAAAAGGGAAGCCCCCCTTATATTGATTGCTAGTGAAGAAGGACTTCTTAACAAAGATGGCTGGTAGAAAAGGAACCTTTACAATGTTGGTCAAAAGGGAAGCCTCCCTTACATTGATTGTAACTGAAGAAGGACTTCTTAGCAAAGATGGCTGGTAGGAAAGGAACCCTCACAATGGTGGTCAGAAGGGAAGCTCCCTTTATATTGATTGTTAGTGAAGAAGGACTTCTTAACAAAGATGGCTGGTAGGAAAGGAACCTTTACAATGTTGGTCAGAAGGGAAGCCTCCCTTACATTGATTGTAAGTGAAGAAGGACTTCTTAACAAAGATGGCTGGTAGGAAAGGAACCCTCACAATGGTGGTCAAAAGGGAAGCCTTCCTCATATTGATTGTTAGTGAAGAAGGACTTCTTAACAAAGATGGCTGGTAGGAAAGGAACCCTCACAATGGTGGTCAAAAGAGAAGCCCCCCTTATATTGATTGTTAGTGAAGAAGGACTACTTAACAAAGATGGCTGGTAGGAAAGGAACCCTCACAATGGTGGTCAAAAGGGAAGCCCCCCTTATATTGATTGTTAGTGAAGAAGGACTTCTTAACAAAGATGGCTGGTAGGAAAGGAACCTTTACAATGTTGGTCAGAAGGGAAGCCCCCCTTACATTGATGGTAAGTGGTGAAGGGCTTCTTGACACTGATGACTAGTAGGGAAGGGTCCCTTACATTGGTGGTCAGTGGGAAAGGTATCCTTGTCAATTCTCACATTTCTTTACGTTTTCCTCTTTATTATTTGACTAACCTGTCAGAGACGGCACCTGAAGTGCATCTTTGATCAATCGCAGCTGGTTCCACAGTTGGATGTTCAACAGCCAGTGGCGTATTTAGGTTTTGTGCTGCCCTAGGCAACACAAAAATCGTCTGCCCCCACGGACACCGACCAACTCAACCCCCCGTTCCCCCTCCCACGGAGAGAGCCTGACATTGACCAACAACACCCCTGCCCCTCAGGGCCTTCCACTACCGCTCTTCCCAGCGATAGAGAGACACTCATCTTCACAGCTTCAGACATTCCCGGTAACGAGAGCCAGGCTCTACATACACCATCAAGCACCCCACAGTTTGTCTCGGATCCCACCTGGTTCCCGCGTATCCTTTCTTTCATCCCTTTTTCTGGGGGGAGGTGCTGCCCCCATGAAAAGTGGCGCCCTAGACAAGTGCCTTGTTTGCCTTGTGGTAAATACGCCCCTGTCAACATCTCCACTGCATGAAAGCATTGCACATGTAACGGAATGGGCTTGTTAATATATGTCGTGTGTGACAGGTCGCGTCCTAGTGAATGAGATGCACCCTGATGGTATTGTTTTACTGCAGCCCTGAAGTGTAACTGTGTTCCAGGAGAGCTGAGGGTGTGAGCCTAAGAGTTACTGTGTGTATATATATATATATATATATATATATATATATATATATATATGTGTGTGTGTATAAAAGCGCGCTATTGTTTCTCAAATCGGAAAACCTTGGCATATTGAAGCTGCTCACTTAGAATATTTCCCTGTGGTCCTACAATTGAGCCGGGATGTGTTCTTGGCAAGATTTGCTTCCTTGACTGCGCACTTTGCCTCGAGGAACAGTGCCAACGAATGTTAATCTGGGATTTTATGAAGTTGCTGGGAGCCAGAACTGCAGGACGGAAATCAGCAAGTTTTTATTGTCATACGTCGGAGTTTAAGACGTTAAAGTGCGTGTTCAGCCCAAAGGGTTTTTTGGGTTTTTTTTTTGGTTTGGAGCGGTGAAGGGTCAGAACCTCTTTCTTGTTTTTACTGCTATCCAGGAATATTTTCCCTTCCTACCAGGGGTGGACTGACAACTCATGGGGCCCCCGGGCAAAAGGGGATCATGGGGCCCCTGTGTCCTTGCCCAAACTCAAAAAAGCCTATGAAAAAGGTACCAGGGGCATCTCATGGGGCCCCTACTGACCCCAGGCCCTCGGTCAGTGCCCGAGTTTCCCAATGGTCAGTCCGCCCTTGCTTCCTACTTGTGTACTGGTGACCAGGGGCGAACTGACCATTTGGAAACTCGGGCACTGACCGAGGGCCTGGGGTCAGTAGGGGCCCCATGAGATGCCCCTGGTACCTTTTTCATAGGCTTTTTTGAGTTTGGGCAAGGACACAGGGGCCCCATGATTCCATATTGCCCGGGGGCCCCATGAGTTGTCAGTCCGCCCCTGCTGGTGACAATGGGCTTACCTGTCGGGGAGTGAGGGGAAATCTCTGGGCTGAAAGCCTTATCAGCTTTTATTGCCATCTGTGTCCCTGTTGCAGACTTTTTCTCACTTCCTGTCTGGTTGTCACCATGACCAAAATTGGTTCCTCGGATAGATACTAGCAACTGATACTAATGTTTCTCCAGATAGATACCAGTAAAAACCCTACAAAGGTACAAACCTTCCCATATCATACAACATGTAAAATATTTCCGTTTTCATTGTGCACTTTTTTTGAGATCCGGTATTGTCATCCCTGGGTCCCTGTGCTTCTCTATGTAATGCAGGCACATAATGATTGGTGGGAGGAGCCAACAAGGTGCTGTACATAGCTCCCTGAAAACATCAAAGCACCCTGCCTCAGTGCTCCTCTCAAGAGTCCTCGTCCCTGTGAGTGAGTTAGTTCTTGGGAAGAGTTCTGCAACTATAGAAATGCCTTGAGGGGTGGCAGTGGCATCCCGAGGCAGGTGCAGGGGTTGCGGCCTGCACCGGGTGACACCGACCCCACGGGGTGACACCAAACCTGCCCCACGAAAAGGTAAGTTGTAAAGCAAGCCCACGATCCCCGCAGGGTGGATCCGATCCATCTTGCAGGGATTGTCGGCTTTCTTTCCAACTTACCTTTTCTTGGATCGGGTCCGGTGTCACCCCGTGGGGTCGGTGTCACCCCGTATAGGTCGCATGCCGGCGATCTCCACAAGATGGATGGGATCTGCGGATTGAGGAGCAGAATGGATTACTAATTATTGATTACTATTTTTTTTTAATCCTGTCCCTTTATGCCTTTAAAGTGCACTTTATAAAGATTTTGAAGATACGTAAACCTTTTTTTGACTTTTTTTCTGACCTCCGGAACGGATTAATTGGTTTTCAGTGCATTTATGAATTCATTTTTAATCATGCTCCAGTATTTATACCTTTTACTCAAGCTCCATGCTCCAGTATTTATACCTTTTAATCAAGCTCCATGCTCCAGTATTTATACCTTTTCATAAAGCTCCATGCTCCAGTATTTATACCTTTTCATAAAGCTCCATGCTCCAGTATTTATACCTTTTCATAAAGCTCCACGGTCCAGTATTTATACCTTTTAATCAAGCTCCATGCTCCAGTATTCATACCTTTTAATCAAGCTCCATGCTCCAGTATTCATACCTTTTAATCATGCTCCATGCTCCAGTATTTGTACCTTTTTTTCATGCTCCATGCTCCAGTATTCATACCTTTTAATCAAGCTCCATGCTCCAGTATTTATACCCTTTAATCAAGCTCCATGCTCCAGTATTTATACCTTTTAATCCAGCTCCATGCTCCAGTATTTATACCCTTTAATCAAGCTCCATGCTCCAGTATTTATACTCTTTAATCAAGCTCCATGCTCCAGTATTTATACCCTTTAATCAAGCTCCATGCTCCAGTATTTATACTCTTTAATCAAGCTCCATGCTCCAGTATTTATACCTTTTAATCAAGCTCCATGCTCCAGTATTTATACCCTTTAATCAAGCTCCATGCTCCAGTATTTATACCTTTTAATCAAGCCCCATGCTCCAGTATTTATACCCTTTAATCAAGCTCCATGCTCCAGTATTTATACCCTTTAATCCAGCTCCATGCTTCAGTATTTATACCTTTTAATCAAGCTCCATGCTCCAGTATTTATACTCTTTAATCAAGCTCCATGCTCCAGTATTTATACTCTTTAATCAAGCTCCATGCTCCAGTATTTATACCCTTTAATCAAGCTCCATGCTCCAGTATTTATACCCTTTAATCAAGCTCCATGCTCCAGTATTTATACCTTTAAAGTGCACTTTATAAAGAGTTTTGAACAGATAATAGACTTTTTTTTTTAAAAAAATTTCTGACCTCCGGAACGGATTAATTGGTTTTCAGTGAATTCCTATGACAAACCACATTTCGGTTTTCAAATTTTTTGCAATACGAAAAGTCCTGCAGAACGCATTAAATGCGTAAACTGAGGTACGCCTGTATATCTGCTTATTGCTTGTGTCTGTTTGATAGTCCTGATGAAGGGAAAATCCTTTTTCCCGATCTTCAAAAGAATCTAGCTCAGATGTGCCGCTGGTCCCTGCCAGGTATTTGGGACCTGAGTTGCCTCTGCAACCACGTGGAATCCTTCTGCGCACACGTGGAATCCTTCTGTGCACACGTGGAATCCTTCTGCGCACACATGGAATCCTTCTGCGCACATGTGAAGTCCTTCTGTGCACACATGGAATCCTTCTGCGCACATTTGGAGTCCTTCTGCGCACACGTGGAATCCTTCTTCGCACATGTGGAATCCTTCTTCGCACACGTGCAGTTCTTCTGTGCATACATGGAATCCTTCTTCGCACACGTGGAGTCCTTCTGTGCACATGTGGAATCCTTCTGCGAAAACGTGGAATACTTCTGTGCACACAAGGAGTCCTTCTGTGCACACGTGGAATCCTTCTGTGCACACGTGGAGTCCTTCTGTGCACATGTGGAGTCCTTCTGCGCATGTGTGGAGTCCTTCTGCGCACATGTGGAGTCCTTGTGCCCATGCACACACATACATGCACAGATCCATGGGTGACACTCAATGCTACCTCCATGCACATATAAAAAAAAAAAGGCAAAAATCAATAATTTTGCAAATAAATACATTTTTCTCCTTCTCCGCACACGTGGATTCCTTCTGCACACACGTGGAAACCTTCTGTGCACACATGGAGTCCTTCTGCGCACATGTGGAATCCTTCTGCAAACACGCGGAGTCCTTCTGCGCACACGTGGAGTCCTTCTGCGCACACGTGGAGTCCTTCTGCGCACACGTGAAGTCCTTCTGCGCACATGTGGAATCCTTCTTCGAACACGTGGAGTCCTTCAGCGCGTATGTGGAGTCCTTCGCACATGTGGAATCCTTCTTCGCACACATGGAGTTCCATCTGCGCTCATGTGGAGTTCTTCTGTGCACACGTGGAATCCTTCTGCTCACACGGGGAATCCTTCTGCGCACACTTGGAGTCCTTCTGCACACATGTGGAGTCCTTCTGCGCACACGTGGAATCCTTCTGTGCACACGTGGATTCCTTCTGGTAACACGTGGAATCCTTCTGCGCACATTTGGAGTCCTTGTGTGCACATTTGGAGTCCTTCTGCGCACATGTGGAATCCTCCTGCTCACACATGGAATCCTTCTGCGCACATTTGGAGTCCTTCTGCGCACACGTGGAATCTTTCTGCTCACACATGGAATCCTTCTTTGCACATGTGGAATCCTTCTGCACACACATGGAATCCTTCTGTGCACACATGGAGTCCTTCTGCACACACATGGAATCCTTCTTCGCACATATGGAATCCTTCTGCGCACATGTGGATTCCTTCTGTTAACACGTGGAATCCTTCTGCTCACACGTGGAATCCTTCTGCGCACATGTGGAATCCTTCTGCGCACATGTGGATTCCTTCTGTTAACACGTGGAATCCTTCTGCGCACATGTGGAATCCTTCTGCGCACACGTGGAATCCTTCTGTGCACATGTGGATTCCTTCTGTTAACACGTGGTATCCTTCTGCGCACACGTGGAATCCTTCTGCGCACATGTGAAGTTCTTCTGCCCATGCACACACATACCGTGGATCACACTCGATGCTACCTGCATGCCCACATCAAAAAAAAAAAGGCAAAAATCAATCATTTTGCAAATAAATACATTTTTGCAACATTTTTAGCAAAACCGCTCCATTCATCCCCCAACGGCTGCACTCTAACGTTCCATATTTCACATGCGCTGGAAGTGACATCACCTGTCTTGGCAGAGGACGCGGCGCAGTCATTTCCACGTACGGCGTCACTGAGCGAGGCTTCCTGCGAATCTCCGGCTTCCATCTCCCGTCTCTATTTCTCCCTCTCGGTGACAGGCAGGACATTTCATCCCGTCTCCGCGTTCTCTCGGCGTGTTTTAATTTTACAATTACCGCCGCCGTGCTTCCACAACAATGTGGAGTCTTTCTGCACACATGTGGAGTCCTTGTGCGCATGCACTCACATACATGCACAGATCCATGGGTGACACTCAATCCTACCTGCATGCACATATAAAAAAAAAGGCAAAAATCAATAATTTTGCAAATAAATACATTTTTCTCCTTCTGCGCACACGTGGAATCCTTCTGCAAACACGTGGAGTCCTTCTGTGCACACGTGGAATCCTCTTGCGCACATGTGGAATCCTTCTTCGCACACTTGGAGTTCTTCTGTGCACACGTGGAGTCCTTCTGCGCATATGTGGAGTCCTTCGCACATGTGGAATCCTTCTTTGCAAATGTGGAGTCCATCTGCGCTCACGTGGAGTCCTTCTGCTCACACAGGGAATCCTTCTGCGCACATTTGGAGTCCTTCTGCGCACACGTGGAATCCTTCTGCCCACACATGGAATCCTTCTGCACACATTTGGAGTCCTTCTGTGCACACGTGGAGTCCTCCTGCGCACATGTGGAGTCCTTCTGCGCACACGTGGAATCCTTCTGTGCATATGTGGATTCCTTCTGTTAGCACGTGGAATCCTTCTGCGCACATGTGGAGTCCTACGCACACGTGGAATCCTTCTGCTCACACATGGAATCCTTCTGCGCACATTTGAAGTCCTTCTGCGCACACGTGGAATCCTTCTGCTCACACATGGAATCCTTTTGTGCACATTTGGAGTCCTTCTGCGCACACGTAGAATCCTTCTTCGCACATGTGGAGTCCTTCTGCGCACACGTGGAATCCTTCTGCGCACATGTGGAGTCCTTCTGTGCACACGTGGAGTCCTTCTGCGCACACGTGGAATCCTTCTGCGCACATGTGGAGTCCTTCTGCGCACACGTGGAATCCTTCTGCGCACACGAGGAATCCTTCTGTGCACACATGGAATCCTTCTGCACACATGTGGAATCCTTCTGCGCACATGTGAAGTTCTTCTGCCCATGCACACACATACCACGGGTCACACTCGATGCTACCTGCATGCCCACATCGAAAAAAAAGGCAAAAATCTATAATTTTGCAAATAAATACATTTTTGCAACATTTTTAGCAAAACCGCTCCATTCATCCCCCAACGGCTGCACTCTTACGTTCCATATTTCACATGCGCTGGAAGTGACATCACCTGTCTTGGCAGAGGACGCGGCGCAGTCATTTCCACGTACGGCGTCACTGAGCGAGGCTTCCTGCGAATCTCCGGCTTCCATCTCCCGTCTCTATTTCTCCCTCTCGGTGACAGGCAGGACATTTCATCCCGTCTCCGCGTTCTCTCGGCATGTTTTAATTTTACAATTACCGCCGCCGTGCTTCCACAACAATGTGGAGTCTTTCTGCACACATGTGGAGTCCTTGTGCGCATGCACTCACATACATGCACAGATCCATGGGTGACACTCAATCCTACCTGCATGCACATATAAAAAAAAGGCAAAAATCAATAATTTTGCAAATAAATACATTTTTCTCCTTCTGCGCACACGTGGAATCCTTCTGCAAACACGTGGAGTCCTTCTGTGCACACGTGGAATCCTCCTGCGCACATGTGGAATCCTTCTTCGCACACTTGGAGTTCTTCTGTGCACACGTGGAGTCCTTCTGCGCATATGTGGAGTCCTTCGCACATGTGGAATCCTTCTTTGCAAATGTGGAGTCCATCTGCGCTCACGTGGAGTCCTTCTGCTCACACAGGGAATCCTTCTGCGCACATTTGGAGTCCTTCTGCGCACACGTGGAATCCTTCTGCCCACACATGGAATCCTTCTGCACACATTTGGAGTCCTTCTGTGCACACGTGGAGTCCTCCTGCGCACATGTGGAGTCCTTCTGCGCACACGTGGAATCCTTCTGTGCACATGTGGATTCCTTCTGTTAGCACGTGGAATCCTTCTGCGCACATGTGGAGTCCTACGCACACGTGGAATCCTTCTGCTCACACATGGAATCCTTCTGCGCACATTTGAAGTCCTTCTGCGCACACGTGGAATCCTTCTGCTCACACATGGAATCCTTTTGTGCACATTTGGAGTCCTTCTGCGCACACGTAGAATCCTTCTTCGCACATGTGGAGTCCTTCTGTGCACACGTGGAATCCTTCTGCGCACATGTGGAGTCCTTCTGCGCACACGTGGAATCCTTCTGCAAACACGTGGAGTCCTTCTGTGCACACGTGGAATCCTCCTGCGCACATGTGGAATCCTTCTTCGCACACTTGGAGTTCTTCTGTGCACACGTGGAGTCCTTCTGCGCATATGTGGAGTCCTTCGCACATGTGGAATCCTTTGTAAATGTGGAGTCCATCTGCGCTCAGGTGGAGTCCTTCTGCTCACACAGGGAATGCTTCTGCGCACATTTGGAGTCCTTCTGCGCACACGTGGAATCCTTCTGCCCACACATGGAATCCTTCTGCACACATTTGGAGTCCTTCTGTGCACACGTGGAGTCCTCCTGCGCACACGTGGAATCCTTCTGTGCACATGTGGATTCCTTCTGTTAACACGTGGAATCTTTTGTGCACATTTGGAGTCCTTCTGCGCACACGTGGAATCCTTCTGCGCACATGTGGAGTCCTTCTGCGCACACGTGGAATCCTTCTGCGCACATGTGGAGTCCTTCTGTGCACACGTGGAGTCCTTCTGCGCACACGTGGAATCCTTCTGCGCACATGTGGAGTCCTTCTGCGCACACGAGGAATCCTTCTGTGCACACATGGAATCCTTCTGCACACATGTGGAATCCTTCTGCGCACATGTGAAGTTCTTCTGCCCATGCACACACATACCGCGGGTCACACTCGATGCTACCTGCATGCCCACATCGAAAAAAAAGGCAAAAATCTATAATTTTGCAAATAAATACATTTTTGCAACATTTTTAGCAAAACCGCTCCATTCATCCCCCAACGGCTGCACTCTTACGTTCCATATTTCACATGGAAGTGACATCACCTGTCTTGGCAGAGGACGCGGCGCAGTCATTTCCACGTACGGCGTCACTGAGCGAGGCTTCCTGCGAATCTCCGGCTTCCATCTCCCGTCTCTATTTCTCCCTCTCGGTGACAGGCAGGACATTTCATCCCGTCTCCGCGTTCTCTCGGCGTGTTTTAATTTTACAATTACCGCCGCCGTGCTTCCCCAACGCCTTTCCCTTCAACCTGCCCGTCTCCCCGCTACTTATACACGCCGCCACGCTCTAATTATAGTAATCAATTTACATGCCGTACACTGCGGCAACGATGGTAATTTTTAATAGGCATCACCTGGACCTCTGTTTGTGTTGATGTGACAAGCGCAGTATATATATATATATATATATATCATGGCGTAGCCTGTCGACCGCCACCGAAGTGGGGGAGGGGGGGTTCGACGTCGGGGGCGCTTTTAAATTAAATCATCCGCGTGTCATTAGTAGATTAATAAAGATTTTGCTCTTTGAAAACATCAAAACAGCCCTGACCATTCGCCGCAAGTGGAAAAAAAAATTTGGGAGAGCCGCTTGGCGGGTCGTAGGAGCGCGCATCTTCTTGAACTTGGCAGAGAGAACTGTCACAACATCTTAATATCTAAATTGCCAGGAAATGAGGATCTATGGAAGGTTGTTACAGGAAAAAAAAAAAGCTTTTAGCTGGCTATGATCTGCTTAGTAAAGTAGCAAAGTGGGAGGGGTGCCGTACGTACCGACCAATCAGCTCCCAGCTGTATTTTTGGCAAAAAATAAATAAAAGTAGCGATTTGAGTTGCTATTTTTTTAAATGGTTGTAATGGTTTAAAAAACTTTCCCATATCATACAACATGTAAAATCTTTGCACTTTATGTTAGATCCGGTATTGTCATCCCTGGGTCCCTGTGCTTCTCTATGTAATGCAGGCACATCATGGCTGGTGGGAGGAGCCAACAGGGCGCTGTACATAGCTCCCTGAAAACATCAAAGCACCCTGCTTCAGTCTTGCCCATGGTAGTAGTTGGCGTCTGACTGACTGTGGGGTGGACAGGTGTCTTTAACCACTAGCCTACAGGGCACTTATACCCCTTTCCTGCCCAGGCCAGCTTTCTGTGCTGTCCAGGGGTGGACTGACAACTCATGGGGCCCCCTGGCAATAGGGGATTATGGGGCCCCTGTGTCCTTGCCCAAACTCAAAAAAGCCTATGAAAAAGGTACCAGGGGCATCTCATGGGGCCCCCTACTGACCCCGGGCCCTCGGGCAGTACCCGAGTTTCCAAATCATCAGTCCGCCCCTGCTTCCTACTTGTGTACTGGTGACCAGGAGCGGACTGACCATTTGGAAACTCGGGCACTGCCCGAGGGCCTGGGGTCAGTAGGGGGCCCCATGAGATGCCCCTGGTACCTTTTTCATAGGCTTTTTTGAGTTTGGGCAAGGACACAGAGGCCCCATGATCCCCTATTGCCCGGGGGCCCCATGAGTTGTCAGTCCGCCCCTGCTGGTGACAATGGGCTTACCTGTCGGGAAGTGAGGGGAAATCTCTGGGCTGAAAGACTTATCAGCTTTTATTGCCATCTGTGTCCCTGTTGCAGACTTTTTCTCACTTCCTGTCTGGTTGTCACCATGTCCAAAATTGGTTCCTCGGATAGATACTAGCAACTGATACTAATATTTCTCCAGATAGATACCAGTAAAAACCCTACAAAGGTACAAACCTTCCCATATCATACAACATGTAAAATATTTCCATTTTCGTTGTGCACTTTATGTTAGATTCGGTATTGTCATCCCTGGGTCCCTGTGCTTCTCTATGTAATGCAGGCACATCATGGCTGGTGGGAGGAGCCAACGGGGTGCTGTACATAGCTCCCTGAACACATCAAAGCACCCTGCCTCAGTGCTCCTCTCAAGAGTCCTCATCCCTGGTGCAAACAGTGGGTTGGTTCTTGGGAAGAGTTCTGCAACTATAGAAATGCCTTGATGGGTGGGTATCAGTCTGGAGGATTGGGTGAAAAACATCCACCTACAGCCCACATGATTGGAAGAACTGAAATAAAAAAAAGTGACAATTTGAGTTGCTATTTTTTAAAATGGTTGTAATGGTTTGAAAAAAAAAAAATGGTTGTGAACTTCAGACATGAAAGAGGAACAAAGCACATCCCTCTGTAGCGTGTAGTTGTCTCAATCCAGGGCACTGAGTGCCATTTCTGTCTGCTGCCTCCTTCCTCCGCTATCAGCATGAGTCACTTACATAGTTACATAGTTAAAAAGACAAAAGTCCATAAATAAAAAGTATATACAAAAGTATTACATAATTGCATAGTTAGTCTGGCTGAGAAAAGACAAAAGTCCATTAAAAAAAGTAAATAAAAAAGTATTACATAGTTAGTCTGGCTGAAAAAAGACAAAAGTCCATTTAAAAAAAGTATATTAAAAACTATTACATAGTTAGTCTGACTGAAAAAAGACAAAAGTCCATAAAAAAAGTAAATAAAAAAGTATTACATAGTTAGTCTGGCTGAAAAAAGACAAAAGTCCATTAAAAAAAAAGTATATTAAAAACTATTACATAGTTAGTCTGGCTGAAAAAAGACAAACGTCCATAAAAAAAAGTAAATAAAAAAGTATTACAGAGTTAGTCTGGCTGAAAAAAGACAAAAGTCCATTTAAAAAAAGTATATTAAAAACTATTACATAGTTAGTCTGGCTGAAAAAAGACAAAAGTCCATAAAAAAAGTAAATAAAAAAGTATTACATAGTTAGTCTGGCTGAAAAAAGACAAAAGTCCATTAAAAAAAAGTATATTAAAAACTATTACATAGTTAGTCTGGCTGAAAAAAGACAAACGTCCATAAAAAAAAGTAAATAAAAAAGTATTACAGAGTTAGTCTGGCTGAAAAAAGACAACAGTCCATTTAAAAAAATATATATAAAAAAGTATTACAGAGTTACATAGTTAGTTTGGCTGAAAAAAGACAAAAGTCCATGAAAAAAATATATTAAAAATTATTACATAGTTAGTCTGGCTGAAAAAAGACAAAAGTCCATTAAAAAAAAGTATATAAAAACGTATTACATAGTTACATATTTAGTCTGGCTGAAAAAAAGACGAAAGTCCATAAATAAAGTATATAAAAAAATATTACATAGTTTACATAGTTAGTCTGGCTGAAAAAAAGACGAAAGTCCATAAATAAAGTATATAAAAAAGTATTAGATAGTTTACATAGTTAGTCTGGCTGAAAAAAAAGACAAAAGTCCATAAATAAATAGTATATACAAAAGTATTACATAGTTACATAGTTAGTCTGGCTGAAAAAAGACAAAAGTACATAAAAAAAGTATATTAAAAATTATTACATAGTTAGTCTGGCTGAAAAAAGACAAAAGTCCATGAAAAAAAGTATATAAAAAAGTTTTACATAGTTAGTCTGGCTGAAAAAAGACAAAAGTCCATATAAAATATATATAAAAAAGTATTACAGTTACATAGTTAGTCTGGCTGAAAAAAAGACAAAAGTCCATAAATAAAAAGTATATACAAAAGTATTACACAGTTACAACATTAGTCTGGCTGAAAAAAGACAAAAGTCCATAAAAAAAGTAAATAAAAAAGTATTACATAGTTACATAGTTAGTCTGGCTGAAAAAAGACAAAAGTCCATAGAAAAAAGTATATTAAAAATTATTACATAGTTAGTCTGGCTGAAAAAAGACAAAAGTCCATAAATAAAAAGTATATACAAAAGTATTACATAGTTACATAGTTAGTCTGGCTGAAAAAAAGACAAAAGTCCATTCAAAAAAAGTATATACAAAGTATTACATAGTTACATAGTTAGTCTGGCTGAAAAAAGACAAAAGTCCATAAAAAAAAGTATATTAAAAACCATTACATAGTTAGTCTGGCTGAAAAAAGACAAAAGTCCATAAATAAAAAGTATATAAAAAAGTATTACATAGTTACATAGTTAGTCTGGCTGAAAAAAAAAGACAAAAGTCCATCCAGTTCAACCATTAAATTAAAAAAAAAAATAAAAAGTTATAATCCTACACCCACAGTTGATCCAGAGGAAGGCAAAAAACCCAGCAAAGCACGATCCAATTTGCTCCTGCTGGGAAAAATAATCCTTCCTGATCCCCTGAGAGGCAATCGGATATTCCCTGGATCAACTTTCCCTATAAATGTTATATCCAGTTATATTCTGTGTATCTTCTGACAGATTTTCCTGACACCAAGAGATAAATGGTGACAGGGGAGGGAGCCTGTGATTGACAGCCTCAGCTATGTCAGTGTGTTCTGTGTGAAGAAGGGTGTGTCTCTTCCCTCCAATCAGCTCTCCTCTCTGAGCTTTGCAGTGTGTAATTTCAGCTCTCCGCCACCTTTATTCTGAACTCAGATGGTCATTGGCCAACTTCAGCCGGGCCTGGACATGTGATGACTTGAGCAGGGGAACCTTCCGTGCAATGCATGATTTGACACCATGACGGCGTAGTGTTCTACCGACAGTGACTGTCAGGGACCATCGCGACGCATGGGTCTGCACAGGCGTAGGTGTCTGTCAAGACGTGCAGGCGGCAGGGCACTAGGACCCAGGCGCACCCGTCATCTATGACAGTACTGGGCAGGCACTAGGTCCCAGGCGCACCCATCGTCTATGACAGTACTGGGCAGGCACTAGGACCCAGGCGCACCCGTCGTCTATGACAGTACTGGGCAGGCACTAGGACCTAGGCGGCGCCTGTCAGGTGCAGGGCGGGCTACTTAAACCAGCCCTGCACAGACACTTGTTGCCGAATGGTCTTTTGTATCCTGTTGCCTGTGTAGTGAGTACTCTGATCTGGATTGTCTGACCTTGCTGCCTTCTCCCATCCTGACCCCTTGGCTTGCCTGACTCTGCTCCTGGATGTTCCCTTATAGATCTGATCTTCTGGTATTGACCCTGCATGTGACCCGACTATCCCTTGCCTACCGTCTTGTACCTCACCGACCCGCTAGTTACCGACACGGCCTGTTTGACTCTGATCTTGCTCATCCATCCACCCATCCCTCAGGGATCCCCGGGCTCCCTCACATCAGACTCTTAACCCACAGGAGTCTCTGGCAGACTCCTCTACTTCTGGTAGAGATACCTAGCAGCTGCGACCTGGTCCCGGAACGCTCCAAGTCCATCCCCACCATCAGGGGCCCTGGTGAACAAGTGCTCCGGTACTTAGACTCCGCACTCTGGGGAGGCTCTACTGGGGACTGATAGAGGTGCTGTCAGGTGGTCCATTACAGTGACCTTTGAAACTGTGGTCCCAGCTCTCTTCATGTCATTGACCAGCTCCTCCCTTCAGACGGGCCTGGACATGTGATGACTTGAGCAGGGGAACCTTCAGACGGGCCTGGACATGTGATGACTTGAGCAGGGGAACCTTCAGACGGGCCTGGACATGTGATGACTTGAGCAGGGGAACCTTCAGACGGGCCTGGACATGTGATGACTTGAGCAGGGGAACCTTCAGACGGGCCTGGACATGTGATGACTTGAGCAGGGGAACCTTCAGACGGGCCTGGACATGTGATGACTTGAGCAGGGGAACCTTCAGACGGGCCTGGACATGTGATGACTTGAGCAGGGGAACCTTCAGACGGGCCTGGACATGTGATGACTTGAGCAGGGGAACCTTCAGACGGGCCTGGACATGTGATGACTTGAGCAGGGGAACCTTCAGACGGGCCTGGACATGTGATGACTTGAGCAGGGGAACCTTCAGACGGGCCTGGACATGTGATGACTTGAGCAGGGGAACCTTCAGACAGGCCTGGACATGTGATGACTTGAGCAGGGGAACCTTCCGTGCAATGCATGATTTGAAACCATGACGGCGTAGAGTTCCACCGACAGTGACCTCTGAAACTGTGGTCCCAGCTTTCTCCATGTCATTGACCAGCTCCTCCCTTGTAGTTCTGGGCCGATTCCTCACCTTTCTTATCATCAGTGATCCCCCACGAGGTGAGATCTTGCATGGAGCCCCAGTCCGAGGGAGACTGACAGTCCTCTTTAGCCTCTTCCATTTTCTAACAATTGCTCCAACAGTTGATCTGTTTTCACCGAGTTGCTTGGCAATTGCCCCGTAGCCCTTTCCAGCCTTGTGGAGGTCCACAATTTGGTCTCTGGTGTCTTTTGACAGCTCTTTGGTCTTGCCCATGGTAGTAGTTGGCGTCTGACTGACTGTGGGGTGGACAGGTGTCTTTAAAGAGCTCAGACAGGTGCTACTAAGTGAGATGAATGAGTGGAGTAGAGGGGGACTTTTTAAAGGCGCAGTAACGGGTCTTTGAGAGGCAGAATTCTTGCTGTTTCTCAGGGGTTCAAATACTTCTGTTCAGCAGTGCGAGACAAATACATTCTTTACAAATCATACAATGGGATCTCCTGAATTTTGTTTTTTTTAATTCTGTCTCTCAGAGTGGGAATCCCCTGCAATGTGAATGTCAGACCCCTCCATGATGGAGAAGTGGGAGAAGTTGCAAAATCGTACGGGGTTCAAATACTTCTATTCCTCACTGTAGCTTGAAATGATGCCAACAGTTTCTGCAACAAGGAACTGGAACAAGGCCTGGCCAGTCCAACCCAACTGGGCTTAGTCCCTACGGCTTCCCTACTCCTCTGGAACCTCTCCCTGTTGTTAAGTGCTGTCCTTAACAGATGGGGAACCTGTCCCTGCACTACTACTGGCAAAATGCGCACCAAAACATGGGGCCAGGTGCCTAAATAAGCTCTGCCCCCACCCAAGATGGCTGCAGAGGTCACAAGGGCCCAGCATCGAATCGGACAGCTGCTCTCTTGGCGACTGCAGGAAATCATAGAGGAACTAAGTTCCCCACAACTTCCTTGATCTTCTGTATTGCGGCTTTAGCCTAGCGCCACCTACAGTGGGGAGTCCAGACTGCACCTGCCTACCCTTTGGTTGAGAAACACTTCTAATCAATGGCTCTTTAACCACTTCCAGTCCGGACACTTTCCCCCCCTTCCAGTCCGGACACTTTACCCCCCCTTTCAGTCCGGACACTTTCCCCCCCTTCTAGTCCGGACACTTTCCCCCCCTTCCAGTCCGGACACTTTCCCCCCCTTCCAGTCCGGACACTTTACCCCCCTTTCAGTCCGGACACTTTCACCCCCTTCCTGTCCGGACACTTTCACCCCCTTCCAGTCCGGACACTTTCCCCCCCTTCCAGTCCGGACACTTTACCCCCCCTTTCAGTCCGGACACTTTCACCCCCTTCCAGTCCGGACACTTTCCCCCCCTTCCAGTCCGGACACTTTACCCCCCTTTCAGTCCGGACACTTTCACCCCCTTCCAGTCTGGACACTTTCCCCCCCTTCCAGTCCGGACACTTTCACCCCCTTCCAGTCCGGACACTTTCCCCCCCTTCCAGTCCGGACACTTTCCCCCCCTTCCAGTCCGGACACTTTCCCCCCCTTCCAGTCCGGACACTTTACCCCCCTTTCAGTCCGGACACTTTCACCCCCTTCCAGTCCGGACACTTTCCCCCCCTTCCGGTCCGGACACTTTCCCCCCCTTCCGGTCCGGACACTTTCCCCCCCTTCCAGTCCGGACACTTTCCCCCCCTTCCAGTCCGGACACTTCCCCCCCCCCCCTTCCGGTCCGGACACTTTCCCCCCCTTCCAGTCAGGACACTTTCACCCCCTTCCAGTCTGGACACTTTCCCCCCCTTCCAGTCCGGACACTTTCACCCGCTTCCAGTCCGGACACTTTCACCCCCTTCCTGTCCAGACACTTTCCCCCCTTCCAGTCCGGACACTTTCCCCCCTTCCAGTCCGGACACTTTCCCCCCCTTCCAGTCCGGACACTTTCCCCCCCTTCCAGTCCGGACACTTTCACCCCCTTCCAGTCCGGACACTTTCCCCCCTTCCAGTCCAGACACTTTCACCCCCTTCCAGTCCGGACACTTTCCCCCCTTCCAGTCCAGACACTTTCCCCCCCTTCCAGTCCGGACACTTTCCCCCCTTCCAGTCCAGACACTTTCACCCCCTTCCAGTCCGGACACTTTCCCCCCCCTTCCAGTCCGGACACTTTCCCCCCCTTCCAGTCCGGACACTTTCCCCCCCCTTCCTGTCCAGGCCAATTTTCAGCTTTCAGCGCTATCACACTTTGAATGACAATTGCGCGGTCATGCAACACTGTACCCATATGAATTTTTTACCATTTCTTTTAGACAGATAAAACTTTATTTTGGTGGTATTTATTCACCGCTGGGATTTTAATTTTTTTTGCTATGTAAATGAAAATGTCCAAAAATTTTGAAAAAAAGTGTTTTGCAAATAAATAATCTTTCATCATAAATCTTGCCCAAAATTTATTCCGTTATATTTTTAGTAAAAAAAAAATAACCCAAATTAGTTTATAACCAAAAATTATAATTTTTAAACACTTTTTTTACATTTTTATATTATTATTTATGGTTTTTTTTTTTACATACTGTCACCCTAGCAGTACAGGGTCACCATGGTGACACTGTACTACTTGTGGGGGGTGATGAAGATTTTTTTTTTTTTTTTTTTTTACACTGATTGCTTTTACATCTATATAGGATGTAAAAACAATCATTTCCCCTTCTCTCTGTCTGCATTCTTGCAGCCATTGAGAAATACTGTGTGAGCTGTGATTGGTCACACCTTGTCACATGGTACAAGGCTGTTGTGAATAGCCCTGTACCATGTGACCTCTGTGATCATTCACAGATTTCACACGTAGTAAGCAATGATGTCACAAGTGACAGCTTGCTTACTACATTGCATGTGATCACTGATTGGCCAATCAGTGATCACATGATCGGGACCTCGTACAGAGGTCCCGTCCGATGATCGGTGTTTCACTGTGTCCGGAGGACACAGCGGACTCCGGATTGTAGTGCAGCGCGCTCCCAGGGAAAAAGGTGGGTGCTGTTTATGAACGGCAACCTGGCCCTGGAGTGCCACCGCCCTGCCGTTTTTTTTACATACTGGCACCCTAGCAGTACAGTGTCACCATGGTGACACTGTACTACTTGTGCGGGGTGATGAAGATTTTTTTTTTTCTTACAGTGATTGCTTTTACACCCATATAGGATGTAAAAGCAATCATTTCTCTTTCTCTCTGTCTGCATTCTTGCAGCCATTGAGAAATACTGAGTGAGCTGTGATTGGTCACACCTTGTCACATGGTACAAGGCTGTTGTGAATAGTCGTGCACCATGTCACCTCTGTGATCATTCACAGATTTCACACGTAGTAAGCAATGATGTCACAAGTGACATCTTGCTTACTACTTTGCATGTGATCACTGATTGGCCAATCAGTGATCACATGATCGGGACCTCGTACAGAGGTCCCGTCCGACCCCCCTTCATCACTTGTGGGGGGTGATGAAGATTTTTTTTTTTTTTACAGTGATTGCTTTTACACCCATATAGGCTGTAAAAGCCATCATTTCTCTTTCTCTCTGTCTGCATTCTTGCAGCCATTGGGAAATACTGAGTGAGCTGTGATTGGTCACACCTTGTCACATGGTACAAGGCTGTTGTGAATAGCCCTGCACCATGTGATCTCTGTGATCATTCACAGATTTCACACGTAGTAAGCAATGATGTCACAAGTGACATCTTGCCTGGGGCGGACTGACCATTTGGCACTGCCCGAGGGCCCAGGGTCAGTAGGGGGCCCCATGAGATGCCCCTGGTACCTTTTTCGTAGGCTTTTTTGAGTTTGGGCAAGGACACAGGGGTCCCATTTTCCCCTATCACGGGGGGCCCCATGAGTTGTCAGTCCGCCCCTGCATCTTGCTTACTACTTTGCATGTGATCACTGATTGGCCAATCAGTGATCACATGATCGGGACCTCGTACAGAGGTCCCGTCTGACGATCGGTGTTTCACTGTGTCCGGAGGACACAGCGGGCACCGGATCGTGGTGCTGCGCGCACAGCTAGAAAAGGCGGGTGCCGTTTATGAACAGCAACCCGCCCCTGGAGTGCCACCGCCCTGCCGTTTATAAAGTGGTTAAAAATGTTATCAATAATGGCCACTAAGTCTCAAACAACTGTAAGCAGTTCGGAATAAATGGCTGTATAATATTAGGTTGCGTCCATGGCGCACACCAGTAGATCGGGAAGTGCCACGCAGCCAGCGGGATAAAACGAATGACTAAATGACTAATAACCTCTTATTTTTTGGCTTTTAATGGAAGCAATGACACGCAAATACCTTGTTTTACGAAGGCTTTGTCATGCTTCAAAACATTTATTAATAAATCTGATTCCTACATCGTAAATCCTGACGTGTGTCATGAAAATAGCAGTTGTATCATTTAAGTGCTACTTGTGTGAAATACGCCGAGATTTCTGGTGGTTCACGACATATCAATTTCTTTCATTAATAAATTGTTGGAAGGCCGGTGATTGAAATGCCGAGACCTGCGTCTGTCTGTCTTCAGATATACGAGGTGCAAACGAGCTTTGACAAGCCCCCGTCAACGGATGAATGACTCGATCTGCTAATTAGACGAATCGCAAATTTTTAGGATTGTCTAAATGTATCCATGAGGATTTCCGGAGAGCGGTCCTCGGTATAACAAATGTTGATTCCGTTGGCCTGTTGGGTTTAGTGCCCGGAGGGTCATCACTTCACACATCTACTGCAGATTTGAGTCCTTTTTTTTTTTTTTACTCAAGGTGAAGGCCGTGATATGGAAAGAAGGTGTAGACTGTGACAGTTCCTGTTCGGTAGGCTATGTACTCGCCACAGGCAGATGTCCTTGTGCTGGTGGGTCATTGTACTCGCCACAGGCAGATGTCCTTGTGTTGGTGGGTCATTTGGGTGATTTGGCAGGTTCTTTGTCACTCTCTGACCAGTAACTTTAATCCAATTATCCCGTGTGCTGTGCCCTTAACAAACGCGCAATGGCAGAGGCCTTCCTGGCCACTTCTAATAATTCAGTTTATTCCCGGGCTCTCAGAGGTGTACCATGAGGTCAACGGCTCTGCCTCAGCTCCGTGCTCCCTACACTGACCCTTTCCTCTTATCTAATCTAATGAGCCCAACCTGACTTCTGCAGAGGGATCCAAGAGAGAAAACATCGGGCTAAACACAAAACTCAGTAACGCTTCACGGAAAAATTCTGTCTCTCAGAGTGGGAATCCCCTACAATGTGAATGTCAGACCCCTCCATGATTTCTAAGTGGGAGAACTTGCAAAATCGCAGGGGGTTCAAATACTTCTGTTCCTCACTGTAGCTTGAAATGATGCCAGCAGCTTCTGCAACAAGGAACTGGAACGAGGTCTGGCCAGTCCAACCCAACTGGGCTTAGTCCCTACGGCTTCCCTACTCCTCTGGAACCTCTCCCTGTTGTTAAGTGCTGTCCTTAACAGATGGGGAACCTGTCCCTGCACTACTACTTGCAAAATGCGCACCAAAACATGGGGCCAGGTGCCTAAATATGCTCTGCCTCCACCCAAGATGGCTGCAGAGGTCACAAGGGCCCAGCGTCGAATCGGACAGCTGCTCTCTTGGTGACTGCAGGAAATCATAGAGGATCTAAGTTCCCCACAACTTCCTTGATCTTCTGTATTGCGGCTTTAGCCTAGCGCCACCTACAGTGGGGAGTCCAGACTGCACCTGCCTACCCTTTGGTTGAGAAACACTTCTAATCAATGGCTCTTTAACCACTTCCAGTCCGGACACTTTCACCCCCTTCCAGTCCGGACACTTTCCCCCCCTTCCAGTCCGGACACTTTCCCCCCCCCTCCAGTCCGGACACTTTCCCCCCCTTCCAGTCCGGACACTTTCCCCCCCTTCCAGTCCGGACACTTTCACCCCCTTCCAGTCCGGACACTTTCACCCCCTTCCAGTCCGGACACTTTCACCCCCTTCCAGTCCGGACACTTTCCCCCCCTTCCAGTCCGGACACTTTCCCCCCCTTCCAGTCCGGACACTTTCCAAACACTTAACAAACGCACAATGGCAGAGGCCTTCCTGGCCACTTCTAATAATTCAGTTTATTCCCGGCCTCTCAGAGGTGTACCATGAGGTCAACGGCTCTGCCTCAGCTCTGTGCTCCCCACACTGACCCTTCCCTCTTATCTGATCTAATGAGCCCAACCTGACGTCTGCAGAGGGATCCAAGAGAGAAAACACCGGGCTAAACACAAAACTCAGTAACACTTCAAGTAAAAATGGGTTTTCCCCATTTTTAATTTTTTTTATTTTAACCATTAAACCAAATAGACAAATGAAAATGGAATGAAACTGAATTTAAAAAAAAATGTTGCAGTCTTTTAGCACCAAATAAAGTTAGGCTTGGAGTAAAGAAAACAAAAAACATGGACGGAAGGCATGACATGACAGGGATTAAAGGGGTTTGGGTCTAGGAGGGTTTTTTCTGAGTTTAAGAGACAATATAGTTGAAAACGTTTACTTGATTGGTGGGTCAAGTAGGAACAGGTGGAGCTGCAAGGGGCGGTCAGTCAGGGGATCCCAGGATTCCTTCAGTCATAAGGGAGCCGAGTTTGGAAAACTTTCCACCTTCCCTCCCTTTGTTTCCGCTACTTTGGTTAGTTGTTTTTTTTCGGTGAGCTATTTTGGGTTGGTGTGTTCATGCCATAGCAGCTAGTGGGGTACAAGGTTCTCGTAGGTTAGTATGAGGCACAAATGGGCAGCGTAGAGTGGGGTACAAGATCCTTGTAGGGTAGTATGGGGCACAAATTGGCAGTGTAGAGTGGGGTACAAGGTCTTTGTATGTTAGTATGTCGCACAAATGGGAGCGTATAGTTTGGTATAAGGTCCTTGTAGGTTAGTATGAGGCACAAATGGGTAGCGTAGAGTGAGGTACAAGGTCCTTGTAGGTTAGTATGAGGCACAAATGGGCAGCGCAGAGTGGGGTACAAGGTCCTTGTAGGTTAGTATGGGGCACAAAAGGTCAGCATAGAGTGGGGTACAAGGTCCTCATAGGTTAGTATGAGGCACAAATGGGCAGCGTAAAGTGGGGTACAAGGTCCTTGTAGGTTAGTATGGGGCAAAAATGGGCAGCGTAGAGTGGCGTACAAGATCCTTGTAGGTTAGTATGAGGCACAAATGGGCGCATATAGTTTGGTATAAGGTCCTTGTAGGTTAGTATGGGGCACAAATGGGCATCGTAGACTGGGGTATAAGGTCCTTGTAGGTTAGTATGGGGCACAAATGGGCAGCGTAGAGTGGGATACAAGATCCTTGTAGGTTAGTATGAGGCAGAAATGGGCAGCGTAGAGTGGCGTACAAGATCCTTGTAGGTTAGTATGAGGCACAGATGGGCACATATAGTTTGGTATAAGGTCCTTGTAGGTTAGTATGGGGCACAAATGGGCATCGTAGACTGGGGTATAAGGTCCTTGTAGGTTAGTATGGGGCACAAATGGGCAGCGTAGAGTGGGATACAAGATCCTTGTAGGTTAGTATGAGGCACAAATGGGCAGTGTAGAGTGGGGTACAAGGTCCTCGCAGGTTAGTATGGGGCACAAATGGGTAGCGTAGAGTGGGGTACAAGGTCCTCGCAGGTTAGTATGGGGCACAAATGGGTAGTGTAAAGTGGGGTACAAGGTCCTTGTAGGTCAGTATGGGTCACAAATGGGCGCATATAGTGGGGTACAAGATCCTCGTAGGTTAGTATGAGGCACAAATGGGCAGTGTAGAAGCGCGTCTCCCAGTAGTTAGTATGGTTGTATCTGACTTTGTCTCCAAGTGGGTGGTTGTCGCGGCTGGAGGCCTATTTCTGTTGGATGAAGGTACTCCCTAGGACTTTGTGACCATTTTTACACTGTATTTAACATGTTTGTAAAATTTATTAATAAAGGTTGCTATGAACTGCATTTAAGTCCATCTTCTTGTCGTGTGGTTATATAGGTGTGGTATAGGGGGAAGTGATGGTCTGAGCAGAGACCAGCCATCTTTATAACCCTAGTCAAGTCTCTGACAATGTTGAGAACACAGAAATACAGAAAGGAACTCCAGACCAAAATCGGATAAAAGAGTCCAAGATCATTTTAATTGTTGATAAAAAAAAAATCATCCAATGCTTTTTGGGGTCAACACCACTCCCCCTTCATCAGGGCTCAGCAACTGCTGTCAGGTTCAACACTCGTTCTGACATAGATCTGTGAAGTCACTGGTTTCTCTGAGTCATTCAAGTTTTATCCTGTGTTGGGCCCTGATGAAGTTGTTGTTGCCACCGAAACGCGTTGGAGGTTTTATATGACTTATTTAAATAATTAAATAAAAATAATACCAGCTCTAATCTACACTAACAATGTGGCCCATGGTTGTGGTGAACCCAAACTTCATTACTACTCCCATATTCTGTTTTTAGAGCCAAACCTGTTATCTTTGAATGGGGGCTTATTTGTTGCACAGACTCACGTTGAGGAATACAATAAAATGTCACCTGTCTGCACAATGCCTCGGTATTTAGTAAGCTCTTTTAACTAATAATTGGCTTCAGCTCTCTTTATTGTTTTTATTATTGGTTTCGGCATATTCCTTTTATGCTCTGTTTATTGTTTATTATTTATCCATTGTCCTCTACATTATCAATATTCTTGTACCCTGTATAACGCTATGAGCCCTCATTTTAGGCGTTCATTTCTGTCAAATACCAGACGTATTACCGTTCAAACCTAGTGGAGAAGGTGATTTCTGTGTACCAACACAACTATCACATACCTGGTGATGGAGGCCAATGGAGAGAGGGCTTCCCTTGCGGCTAAGTTCCCCTGAGAGTGGGACAGCGGGAGTCAGGCCCAAAGTTGCACAGGTCGCCTGTAGGAGTGCTGGTTGATGGTCCACTCAGAAGCACAGCTGGTGCACAGAGATAGGTCTGCAGACAGGAGGCGCCTGTGCGTGGTATGCAAGCCCTTCCGGGATTTAGATGTTTACTGGGTAGTCGGTTCAAGCCAAGGTCAGGTACCAGATGGGAATCAGAGCAGACGTAGTCAGATGGGATAGCCGAGGTCATACACAGGGGAGCAAGAGAGAGAGAGAGAGTATCCATAAGACAGGCCTAGGTCAGATCAGGGGTAAGGCAGAGTAGAAAGGTCCAGGAGCAAGCCGAGTCAGTAACAGGAAATCACGGGTCAAAGTCACAGGAAACAGGAACAGGGCACGGGGAGCTAGAGATCATCCAGCAAGTTGAGGAAGTGATGAGCCTTCTTAAAAAGGCTGTCTGGCACCAAACTGAGGCTGATGTGTCCTTCTGCGGCCATGCAGAGTACTGGCAGAAATGCCAGATCTTACAGAACTCCTGCCGAGGACAGGACCCTGACAACATCTCACTATATATATTTTCCTTTATCCAGGTTTTTTTACATGTATTTTATGATATTCCTTGTATTATCTACTACTGCGCTCCATAACCGCTCTCTTGCCTTTGGCCCTTTGTTCCTCAAGCCATGCCTGCTTGCAGGAGGAGTTTCTTTACCCCTCCCTTCACTGAGGATACAAATGCCTCAAGATGGCTGTCTTACGGCCTGATGAGGGAGCACGCTTGCTTTGAACGGGCGCCAACCCCCGCCATCATGTGACAAAAGTGATGTCTCGATTGCATGGGAGGACGTGCTGGAAGCAGAGGCGGACTGACCATTCGAGTACTTGGGCACTGGGGTCAGTAGGGGACCCCATGAAATGCCCCTGGTACCTTTTATAGGCTTTTTTGGGTGTGCTTTGAGTGTGGGCAAGGACACAGGGGCCCCATGATCCCCTATTGCCCAGGGGCCCCATGAGTTGTCATTCCGCTCCTGACTGGAAGCCACCAGCACCACCGCCAGATGCTGGAGCTGCCCATCCACCAAGAGGCTCCATACTCCTTCACTACTTTTTATATTACAAGCGCTTAACCTTCCAATGCTTTGTGAGTGGCCTGTACTACTACCAGGGGCGGACTGATCATTTGGAAACTCGGGCACTGCCCGAGGGCCCGGGGACAGTAGGGGGCCCCATGAGATGCCCCTGGTACCTTTTTCATAGGCTTTTTTGAGTTTGGTCAAGGACACAGGGGCCCCATGATCCCCTATTGCCCGGGGGCCCCATGAGTTGTCAGTCCGCCCCTGATTACTACATATTTTATCCATTAAAAAGCTTTTATACTGCACTTAGAGGGCGCCGCCTCTTTCTTCCCAATGCAAATAAAGTTGAAGCTGTGATCCCAGGACTTAGAATGGGACACAGAATTAGTGGAAAGGAGGGCCATGATGTGGGACCATGCCAGAAAATCCAGTACAGTTGGCTTGTACGCAATTCTGTTGTGTTTTTATTCCTTCAAATGGTTGCTTCTTGCGACTTATCCGACCAGGTAATGGCAGCGCTCTGCATTATAGGTTGTTCCTTATCTCTAGTGGGGAACCCCCAAACCTTTTGTCCAAAACATTTGCAATTCTGACTCCAGGCATTCACCACGAACCCAGACATCAATACTACCCCTGTGAAAGGGAGGGTTGTTTCCCAATTCCATAACCTTTTATTATTAAGGTCCCTAAGCCCAGGACACTGTCAACTCCATCACGCTTTGCCCACCCACTTGGTACCACCCAGACTCCACTCCTAAATATACAGGGACCACCCACTAGCAGCTCCAATTCCTGAAATTTTGTGTATTTCTCTTGTGTATTCTTCTTTTTGTGTATGTGCTGTAATGCAAATAAAGTTGATGCTGTGATCCTGGGACCTAGCCAGGGACACAGTATTGGTGGGACAGAGGGCTAAGTTACGGGATTGTTGGCATGTATGCATCTATGGCCGTAGGAATATTCCCAAGAGCCCAGCTGTTATTTTTTGTGTATGTGTAGCCTATAAGGCAGAAGTGGTGGAGAATAAATCTTTTGTAAATTCCATCACACTGTGCACTTTGCCCACCCACTTGGTACCACCCAGACTCCACCCCTAAATATACAGGGACCACCCACTAGCAGCTCCAATTCCTGAAATTTTGTGTATTTCTCTTGTGTATTCTTCTTTTTGGGTATGTGCTGTAATGCAAATAAAGTTGATGCTGTGATCCCGGGACCTAGCCAGGGACACAGTATTGGAGGGGAAGAGGACAAAATATGAGATTGTTGGCATGTATGCATCTATGGTCATAGAAATTGTTACAGGAGTCACTTTGGGTGGGGGGGCCCATGGAACCCAGCTCACTTTGGAGAGGTGGGGAGACCCCTGTCTCAGCTCCCCATATCCCTATTATGTGTAAGTCACCCTGTGCCTGTTAGGGGTACAGGGTGATCTGTCCTAATATAGGGGTGGGGGGTTGTTGATTGTTTAATGACATGTGGTTACATCCCATTGTTCAATTGTATGTCTTGCTTGGGAGCAAACTATTATGGAATGTATGTGTTTATGTGTATTAGCTTAGTGGGGGGGGGGCTCCAGCAGCCCACCCTCCTGATGAGACTATCTGCTGGTGTGAAGTTTGGATACCTGTGTGTCTCTTGTTGCTAAGTGTAGATTGCCCCACCCTGTGTCATTATGCAGGGAGGGGGGATTTGTCCCCTGAGTGTATAAAAAGCCAGTTTGAGTTTCAAATAAAGAGATCTATGTTATTATTATTATTATTATTATACAGTATTTATATAGAGCCAAAGGGTATGCTCAGCGCTGTACAGTAGCAAGGGGGACAGAACATGAGACAAGACAGCAACGATACAATACACGAGGGGTTCGAGGGCCCTGCTCTTTCGAGCTTACAATCTAGGAGGGAGGGGAAGGTGGCACAGGAGGAGATGGCTGTGGGGGATGGAGTGGTGGGAGGAGTGTAGGAGGTTAGTTGTTAGGTGAGGTCGGGTGTTAGGAGAGGTTGGGGTAGGCTTCCCTGAAGAGGAGGGTTTTCAGGGTGCGTCTGAAGGTGAGGAGGGTAGGTGACAGTCTGATGGATTGAGTTAGGGAGTTCCAGAGGATGGGGGAAGTCCTGGAGAAGTCCTGTAATCGGGCGTGGGAGGAGGAGACCAGGGAGCTAGAGAGTAGGAGGTCCTGAGAGGAGCAGAGGGCACGGGTAGGGTAGTATTTGGGTATGTAAGTCGGGCGGCGTTGTGAACGGCTTTGTAGGTCAGAGTTAGCAGTTTGAATTTGATGCGTTGGGCAATCGGGAGCCATTGAAGGGATTGGCAGAGGGGGGAGGCGTATGTGGAGCGGTTGGTGAGGTGGATGAGTCTAGCCGCTGAGTTCAGGATAGACTGGAGTGGGGATAGCGTTCATTTGGGTAGGTCAGTGAGAAGGGAGTTGCAGTAGTCCAGGCGTGAGATGATGAGGGAGTGTACGAGTTGTTTGGTGGTTCAGACGGATTGGTGTCGTCTAGTCTTGTTTGGTCGGCTGTGGTGTCTGTAGTCGGTGTTCGGACCGGAAGTACCCAAGCGCAGAATGGGTCGGTTCCGTTACAGGAATATACCCAAAAGCCCAGCTGTTAGTTTGTGTGTATGCGTTGCCTATAAGGCAGAAATGGTGGAGAATAAATCTTCCGTAACCCCTTGATACATTTGGCCACAAGAACCTCATGGTTGAACTGGATGGACTTTCATCTTTTTTCAGCCAGACTAACTATGTGACTATGTAACCTACATTGTTATTGTATCTCAGCAGGCCAAAATAAAAGCCGCGTTTTTAAAATATTTTTTTATTACCTTCCTATTCTCTCAACTATTTGTTCACCTTAATTACTGTAATTAGTATGCGGCACAAATCTCCACATGATTACCCGGCCGCCGTTGACGAATAAATGTTGCTACGGACTAGAAGGCGCTCGGTTGAGTCACTTTCATCAGATGGAGAAATTCCAGTTTGTGTTGTTTTTTTTTTTTTTTACTACCCCCCCGCTCCCCCCCAGCTCTTATCAAGGCTTATTAAGAGTGATTGAAACTCTTTCTCCTTTTTGTCGCTCTTTGATTATAGCCCCTCTGGTGCCATTACACCTCCGCGCTAACCTGAAAGAGGTACGCCGTGACCTTGTCAATGTCAAATTTCACAAATCAGCCAGCTTAGCCTAGAAAAGAAAAAAAGAGAGAGAGAAAAAAAAAATCATTTTCTGTATGCCGTTCCATCTGGGCAGGTCACGTTGACTCTCATTTGTTTTAGCAAATTTCTTTGTCAGATTAAGCAGCAAGATAGTGATATTTGCTGCAGGAAGCAACGGGGAATGGCTGAGCCCAGCGGTGCACTCATGTGATTTGCTGGCGGTGGGTCTGCTGCAATTTTTTTTCATTCTCAGGAAGGATTGAGTTTGTTAAAGGGTTGTATCTGGACCAGCACGATGGCTGCAAGTCTGATTAAGCAGTATAAATGGGCACATGTGAATGTGACTTTCACAGAACATTCCCTACTGGTGAACCAATAACTGTTACTTAAAACACATGAACACCTGGTGAATGTCAGATTCAGGGCTTTATAAATAAGCCCCATAAGATATCAATGTCTAAGCATCTCTTCTAATGGCAATAGGACAGAGTGTCAGGATTCATCTGACATTAATGTTGTCATAGTCATTGCTGGAATTCCAATTAGACCCATTGGGGTTTATTTACTAAAGCTGGAGAGTCCAAAATCAGACTCCCTTCTGCATAGAAACCAATCAGCTTCTAACCTCAGCTTGTTCAATGAAGCTTTGGCAATGAAACCTGGAAGCTGATTGGTTTCTATGCAGAAGGGAGTCTGATTTTGGACTCTCCAGCTTTAGTAAATAAACCCCATTAGGTCCTTATTCCCCAGTAAACTACACGGCTCAAAAAAAATGAAAGGAAGACTTTGAAAACACATCAGATCTCAATGGGGACAAATCCTGCTGGATATCTATACTGATATGGACGGGGTAATGTGTCAGGACGCCCCATCGTTTGATGGAAATGAAAATGATTGACTTACAGAGGCCTGAATTTAAAGACACCCCAAAAATCAAAATGAAAAAAATGATGCAGCAGGCGAGTCCATTTTGCTGAAATTTCATTGCAGCAATTCAGAATGGTCCTCAGTAGTTCGTGTGGCCCCCATGTGCTTGTAGGCATGCCTGACAATGTCGGGGAAGGCTCCTAATGAGATGCCGGATGGTGTCCTGGGGGATTTCCTCCCAGATCTGGACCAGGGCATCACTGAGCTCCTGGACAGTCTGAGGTGCAACCTGGCGGCGTCGGATGGACCGAAACATGACATCCCAGAGGGGTTCTATTGGATTTAGGTCAGGCGAGCGTGGGGGGCCGTTCAATGGTATCAATTCCTTCATTCTCCAGTAACTGCCTGCATACATGAGGCCAGGCATTGTCGTGTACCAGGAGGAACCCAGGACCAGGGGCGGAATGACCATTTGGAAACTTGGGCACTGCCCGAGCGCACGGGGTCAGTAGGGGGACCCATGAGATGCCCCTGGTACCTTTTTCATAGGCTTTTTTGAGTTTGGGCAAGGACACAGGGGCCCCATGATCCCCTATTGCCCAGGGGCCCCATGAGCTGTCAGTCCGCCCCTGCCCAGAACCCACTACACCAGTGTAGGGACTGACAATGTGTCCAACGATTTCATCCCCATACCTAATGGCAGTCAGGGTACCATTGTCTAGCCTGTAGAGGTCTGTGCATCCCTCCATGGATATGCCTCCCCAGACCATCACTGACCCACCACCAAAAAGGTCATGCTGAAAGATGTTACAGGCAGCAGAACATTCTCCATGGCTTCTCCAGACCCTTTCACGTCTGTCACATGCGCTTAGGGTGAACCTGCTCTCATCTGTGAAATGCACAGGGTGCTAGTGGCGGACCTGCCAATTCTGTTGTTCAATGGCAAATGCCAATCCAGCTCTATGGTGCCAGGCAGTGACCACAGAGCCCACTAGAGGACATGGAGCCCTCAGGCCACCCTCATGAAGTCTGATTGTTTGGTCAGAGACATTCACACCAGTGGCCTGCTGGAGGTCATTTTGTAGTGGCCTCCACCTGTAAAACCATTCCTGTTTTGGGGGTTGTCTCGTGGTTGCCCATCTAGTGCACCTGTTGTTCATTTCATTGATTAACAACCCCCTCTGCTACTTAACTGACCAGATCAATATCCCAGGAGTTTAATTGACTTGATGCTATACTATGCTGCTGAAATTGTTTAGAAACTGAGAATTTCAAGTGGACCTGTACTGAATCTGAGTACCACAAACCAAAAATGCTCTTTAATTCGTTGTTAATATTCAAAGCAAAATCCCTCCTCCATCCATGTCTCCATGCTTTATTTTTCTGAGAATTAAGTTTGAATAGAGGCAGCTGATTCACGTAGCATTTACTTCTTGGAACCCATATGCCCTTAAATCAGACTGATTTGAGAACCCTCCCTCCCCCTGAAGGCTCCTGGGACGTATGACATAATTTGCATAGGCATGGAACCCAGGAAGTAACTGAAGAAATGTAAAAAAAAAAAAGTTTAAAACAATTAAATATGATTTACTTTCCTATTTACTAATGCTACCAGCATAAGGATTAAAAACAGTCACTGATGATTGAGAGAGCGAAGTTCCACTTTAATTTCACTTTAAATATCTATAGCCAAGTCTTTTTTGTCAACTTTCTTTGTGTCTCAGGGATTTTTGTTAAAAACCATTTCTGGCCAAAAATAAAATGGACCTCATCCCCACCCCACACATTTTTTAAAGCCCTCAAAATCATTTTCTTTACTTTCCTGTCTGCCCCTTCCTCTACTGAAGACCAGTGAACAAATGCTGCAGTCTGGGCCTGCCTCTCTTGTTGCCCCTCACTTTGGCATCATCAGGTCTTCTGGAACCTATGAGGAGACCACCAATGAATCCAATAGTAAGTGTCCAGGTTCTTCTTCAGGTAACAGTTTCACCTGAAGAAGAACCTCCATGGATTCGGGGAAAGAAAAGAAAAGAGGAGGGAATAGGGCATTATCAGGTCTTCTGGAACCTATGATGACCCCATCAGTGGTTCCAATGGAAAGTGTCCATGTCACCAGGCAGCAATGTTGGTACCTGAATAAGAACCTCCATGGATTCAGGGAAAGAAAGGAAAAAAGTAGGGAATTGGGACATCATCAGGTCTTTCTGGAACCTATGACTACCCCATCAGTGGATCCAATGGTAAGTGTCCATGTCACCAGGCAACAATGTTGGCACCTGATGAAGAACCTCCATGGATTCGGGGAAAGAAAGGAAAAGAGGAGGGAATAGGGCATTATCAGGTCTTCTGGAACCTATGATGACCCCATCAGTGGATCCAATGGAAAGTGTCCATGTCACCAGGCAGCAATGTTGGTACCTGAATAAGAACCTCCATGGATTCAGGGAAAGAAAGGAAAAAAGTAGGGAATTGGGACATCATCAGGTCTTTCTGGAACCTATGACTACCCCATCAGTGGATCCAATGGTAAGTGTCCATGTCACCAGGCAACAATGTTGGCACCTGATGAAGAACCTCCATGGATTCAGGGAAAGAAAGGAAAAAAAAGAAGGAAAAGGGACATCATGAGGTCATTCTAGAACCTATGAGGACCCCATCAGTGGATCCAATGGTTAGTGTCCATGTCACCAGGCAGCAATGTTGGCACCTGAATAAGAACCTAAATGGATTCAGGGAAAGTAAGGAAAAGAAGAGGGAATAGGGACATCATCAGGTCTTCTGGAAGCTATGACAGTTCCATCAGTGGATCCAGTGGTAAGTGTCCATGTCACCAGGCAACAATGTTGGCACCTGATGAAGAACCACCAGATTCATAGAAATAAAGGAAAATAGGAAGGAATGGCGGTAGAAGGGGGAAAAGAGGAGCTGGTAAAGGAGAGGGAAGAAAATGGGAGGAGGGTGAAGGAGGAAGGTAAAGGGGGGTCTGTTGTAAGGAAAAGGAGGGAAAGTAGAAGAGCAAAGATAGAGGAATCTCCTTGAAGCAATTATTCATAATTATGTGTCAAATCCCTCTCATCATTCCTTCATTTTGGGATGCAAATGTCTAGTTTCAAAATCCAAAACACTTCTAGTCAGCAAGGAAAACTCATCTCCTTGCCTTTTTGGACAATCCAATCTGAATCCTGAATGAGTCTATACTAGACCCATGCTACTCTACAAAATGTAATTGTAATTGTTGGTGAGGTGGTCTCGGGCGTGATCACATGATCACACATTCTTCTTATTGTCCTACCTAGCTTGCTGAATATATTTTTTTCCTCCATCCTTCAGAATGAATAAATTTGGAAATCCCTGCAGGCCAAATGGACAATCCACTCTTTCTAGGATTTGAACCCTGAACAACTCTATACCAGACCCATGTTATTCTACAACATGTATTTTTATTTTTCCATATGTTGAGGAGGTGGTCTGGACTTGATCAAATATTATTCTTCTTGTCCTACCTAGCTGAATATATTTGGTTTCCTCACCCTTCAGAATGAATAAGTGTTGAAATCCCAGCAGACTAACTGGACAATTTATTTATTTCAGGTACTTATATAGCACCATCAATTTATGCAGCACTCTACATATATATTGTACATTCATATCAGTCCCTAACCCTCAAGGGGCATACAATCTGAGGTCCCTAACTCACATTCATACATACACATACTAAGAACAATTTAGATAGGAGCCAATTAACCTCCCAGCATGTCTTTGGAGTGTGGGAGGAACCCCACACGGGCAGAACATGCAAACTCTAGGCAGGGGGTGCCATGGTTTGGAATTGAACCTACAACCCTAGTACTGCCAGGCAGAAAGGCTAACCATTTAGCCACTGTGACAATCCACTCTTTCTGTGATCTGAACCCTGAACAAGTCTATACTTAACCCATGTTACTATACAAAATGTATTTTTATTTGTCTATATGTTGGTGAGGTGGTCTAAGACTTGATCACACATTCTTCTTGTTGTCCTATCTAGCTCGTTGAATAGATTTGGCTTCCTCACCCTTCAGAATGAATAAATGTTCAAATCCTAACAGACTAATCGAACAATCCACTCTTTCTATGATCAGAACCCGAACAAGTCTATACTAGACGCAAATTGCTATGGCAAGGAAGTGACCTTACACCTAGCTCATTGAATAGATTTGGTTTCTCCACCCTTCCAAATGAATACATGTTGAAATCCAAAATCCCAAAATGTATTTTTGTTTGTCCATATATTGGTGTGGTGGTCTCGGACTCGATCACACATTCTTCTTGTTGTCCTATCTAGCTCGTTGAATAGATTTGGCTTCCTCACCCTTCAGAACGAATAAATGTTGAAATCCCAACAGACTAATCGAACAATCTATGCTTTCTATGATCAGAACCCTGAAAAAGTCTATACTAGACGCAATTTACAATGGCAAGGATGTGACCTTACACCTAGCTCATTGAATAGATTTGGGTTCTCCACCCTTCCAAATGAAAAAATTTTGAAATCCCAGATCCCAAAATGTATTTTTGTTTGTCCATATGTTGGTGAGGTGGTCTGGGATTCGATCACACATTCTTCTTGTTGTCCTACCTAGCTCGTTGAATAGATTTGGCTTCCTCACCCTTCAGAATGAATAAATGTTCAAATCCCAACAGACTAATCAAACAATCCACTCTTTCTATGATCAGAACCCTGAAAAAGTCTATACTAGACGCAATTTGCTATGGCAAGGAAGTGACCTTACACCTAGCTCATCGAATTGTCCATATATTGGTGAGGTGGTCTCAGACTCAATCACACATTTTTCTTATTGTCCTACCTAGCTCATTGAATAGATTTGGTTTCTCCACCCTTCAGAATGAAGAAGTGTTGAAATCCCAGCAGACTAACTGGACAATCCACTCTTTCTGTGATCTGAACCCTGAACATGTCTATACTTAACCCATGTTACTATACAAAATGTATTTTTGTTTGTCCATATGCTGGTGAGGTGATCTGGGATTTGATCACACATTCTTCTTGTTGTCCTACCTAGCTCATTGAATAGATTTGGCTTCCTCACCCTTCAGAATGAATAAATGTTCAAATCCCAACAGACTAATCGAACAATCCACTCTTTCTATGATCAGAACCCGAACAAGTCTATACTAGATGCAATTTGCTATGGCAAGGAAGTGACCTTACACCTAGCTCATTGAATAGATTTGGTTTCTCCACCCTTCCAAATGAATACATGTTGAAATCCCAGATCCCAAAATGTATTTTTGTTTGTCCATATATTGGTGAGGTGGTCTCGGACTCGATCACACATTCTTCTTGTTGTCCTATCTAGCTCATTGAATAGATTTGGCTTCCTCACCCTTCAGAATGAAGAAGTGTTGAAATCCCAACAGACTAATCGAACAATCTATGCTTTCTATGATCAGAACCCTGAAAAAGTCTATACTAGACGCAATTTACAATGGCAAGGATGTGACCTTACACCTAGCTCATTGAATAGATTTGGGTTCTCCACCCTTCCAAATGAAAAAATTTTGAAATCCCAGATCCCAAAATGTATTTTTGTTTGTCCATATATTGGTGAGGTGGTCTCGGACTCGATCACACATTCTTCTTGTTGTCCTACCTAGCTCGTTGAATAGATTTGGCTTCCTCACCCTTCAGAATGAATAAATGTTCAAATCCCAACAGACTAATCGAACAATCCACTCTTTCTATGATCAGAACCCAAACAAGTCTATACTAGACGCAATTTGCTATGGCAAGGAAGTGACCTTACACCTAGCTCATCGAATTGTCCATATATTGGTGAGGTGGTCTCAGACTCAATCACACATTTTTCTTATTGTCCTACCTAGCTCATTGAATAGATTTGGTTTCTCCACCCTTCAGAATGAAGAAGTGTTGAAATCCCAGCAGACTAACTGGACAATCCACTCTTTCTGTGATCTGAACCCTGAACATGTCTATACTTAACCCATGTTACTATACAAAATGTATTTTTGTTTGTCCATATGTTGGTGAGGTGATCTGGGATTTGATCACACATTCTTCTTGTTGTCCTACCTAGCTCATTGAATAGATTTGGCTTCCTCACCCTTCAGAATGAATAAATGTTCAAATCCTAACAGACTAATCGAACAATCCACTCTTTCTATGATCAGAACCCGAACAAGTCTATACTAGACGCAAATTGCTATGGCAAGGAAGTGACCTTACACCTAGCTCATTGAATAGATTTGGTTTCTCCACCCTTCCAAATGAATACATGTTGAAATCCAAAATCCCAAAATGTATTTTTGTTTGTCCATATATTGGTGTGGTGGTCTCGGACTCGATCACACATTCTTCTTGTTGTCCTATCTAGCTCGTTGAATAGATTTGGCTTCCTCACCCTTCAGAACGAATAAATGTTGAAATCCCAACAGACTAATCGAACAATCTATGCTTTCTATGATCAGAACCCTGAAAAAGTCTATACTAGACGCAATTTACGATGGCAAGGATGTGACCTTACACCTAGCTCATTGAATAGATTTGGGTTCTCCACCCTTCCAAATGAAAAAATTTTGAAATCCCAGATCCCAAAATGTATTTTTGTTTGTCCATATATTGGTGAGGTGGTCTCGGACTCGATCACACATTCTTCTTGTTGTCCTACCTAGCTCGTTGAAAAGATTTGGCTTCCTCACCCTTCAGAATGAATAAATGTTCAAATCCCAACAGACTAATCGAACAATCCACTCTTTCTATGATCCGAACCCAAACAAGTCTATACTAGACGCAATTTGCTATGGCAAGGAAGTGACCTTACACCTAGCTCATCAAATAGATTTGGTTTCTCCACCCTTCCAAATGAATACATGTTGAAATCCCAGATCCCAAAATGTATTTTTGTTTGTCCATATATTGGTGAGGTGGTCTCAGACTCGATCACACATTTTTCTTATTGTCCTACCTAGCTCATCGAATAGATTTGGTTTCTTCACCCTTCACAATGAATAAGTGTTGAAATCCCAGCAGACTAATCGATAATCCACTTTTTTATGATCTGAACCCTGAATGGGTGTGTACCAGAACCACGCAACTCTACAACATTTATTTGTATTTGTCCATATGTTGGAGAGGTGTTCTCAGACTCGATCACATGTTCTTCTTCTTGTCCTACCTACCTTGTTGAATAAATTTGGTTTCCCCACCCTTCTGAATGATTCAGTGTTGAAATCCCTTCACCTCTTGATGATGCTTTACTGGATTTCTAGCAGTATCAACATTTATTTTTCTGTACTGTAGAAAATGTACTCGAAAAAATAGAAAGCTAACGTTGCCACCACATCTAAAAACCGGAAGGTCGCCATTTTTTAAAATATTGTTCTTAACTTTGGATATCGATTAAAACTGGGCAGTAGAACTGCAGAAAAAATGACTAAAATTTCAAATGCTCTATTAGATTTAATAAAGTGGACAAAGTTTCCTGACACTAGAATGTCTGTCCGACTTCCAGTATATCCAATAGTATATTAAAAGCACTTATATATTCTGGTGCACCTTGGGTAATATGTTTCTAATGGTTGGCTCCAGGTGACCCCGGTCTGCTCTCTATAAATGTTTCAGCAGCATTCCTGTGCTGTGTCAGAGATTCCACGCCGCCTCCGAGTGCTTTAATAACCGTTACTGTCATCGCCATGACAACCCAATAATTGTCGGTGTATGGAAGCGAAAGTATACGTTCTTGTTTTCAAGGAACACGCATTACCATAGGGCCTGCTGATTTGTGTTCTGAGACTTCTAATTAGTATGTAAATACCCTAACAAATGATACACTTCCATCGACTGGCTGTACGGGAGCCAAAAGTGGCGGCTCGGAAAGCACAGGGGTGCAGCTCAATCTTTGATTCTTTCCTTCACTTTATCGGTAAAAGAGCGCCGGATCACCGCGGGGACGGTGGGCATTGTGCTGGAGAGACAGCAGAATATTGCTTACAAATTGCTCTTCTGAGATGATTTTTTTTTTTTTGGAAATATGGGAAATGCGTCAGTTCTCTGATTGTCATTCATCCCTGTGTATCTCTGGCCTATCAGGACAGCATATGTGTGTTCAAGCATGACACAATGTTACTACATATTGGCTACACGTGTCTGCAGTTACTCAGCAAGTGCAGCGCAATAACAAGTCCGGCTGACTCTTAGTCTCTTTTTTTCTCAATTTTTCTTCTTTCTCTTTTTCTATTAATTTTTTTCCTTTTCTTTTCCTCAGTTTGTTTCCTCCATCCTCTGCTTGTCACTATATGGCTCTAACTCTCCCATTATCTTATACTTTTCATACCCTCTCTGTCTTACACTCAATTCTTCTTTTTTCTCTCTCTCTCCTTCTCTACTCCCCCTCTCTCTCTCTTCCCCCCTCTTGCTACCTCCTCTCTCCCTCCTCCCTCTCTCCCTCTCACCCCCCCCCTCTCTCTCTTCCCCCCTCTCTCCCTCCTCTCTCTCCCTCTCTCTCTCCCTCTCTCTTTTTCCCCCTCTCTCCTCTCCCTCTCTCCTCACCCTCTCTCCCCCCCCTCTCCCCAACCCCCCCTCTCTCTCCCCCTCCCCACCTCTTTCTTCCTTCCTTCCTTCCTTCCTTCCTTCCTTCCTTCCTTTCCTTTCTTTTTCTCACTCTCTCTCCCCCTCTCCCCCACTCTCTCTCTCCCCCCTCTCTATCTCTCTTCCTCCCCCTCTCTCTCTCCCCTCTCTCACCCTCTTCCCCCCCTCCCCCTCTTTTTCCCTCTCTTTCTATCCCTCTTCCCCCCTCTCCCCCCTCTCTCTCCCCCTCTCTCTCTCCCCTCTCCCCTCTCTCTCCCTCTCTCTCTCCCTATGCCTCTCCCCTCTCTCCCCTCTCTCCCCCTCTCTCTCTCCCCTCTCTCCCTATGCCTCTCCCCTCTCTCTCCCTCTCCCTCTCTCTCCCCTCTCTCTCTCCCTGTGTCCCTCCCCTCTCTCTCTCCCCCCCTCTCCCTCTCTCTCTCCCTCCCTCTCTCTCTCCCTCCCTCCCTCTCCATTTCCTCCATTAATATTTTTTATTCCATTATTTTTTGGTATTACATTGACGTTTATTGTTGTATAACTAATATTTTGACATTATTGTACTATTTATTGAGACAGCAGAATATTGCTTACAAATTGCTCTTCTGAGATGATTTTTCTTTTTTGGAAATATGGGAAATGTGTGAGTTCTCTGATTGTCATTCATCCCTGTGTATCTCTGGCCTATCAGGACAGCATATGTGTGTTCAAGCATGACACAATGTTACTACATATTGGCTACCAGGGGCGGACTGACATCTCATGGGGCCCCCGGGCAATAGGGGATCATGGGGCCCCTGTGTCCTTGCCCAAACTCAAAAAAGCCTATGAAAAAGGTACCAGGGGAATCTCATGGGGCCCCCTACTGACCCCGGGCCCTCGGGCAGTGCCCGAGTTTCCAAATGGTCAGTCCGCCACTGTTGGCTACACTTGTCTGCAGTTACTCAGCAAGTGCAGCGCAATAACAAATCCAGCTGACTCTTAGTCTCTTTTTTCTCAATTTTTCTTGTTTCTCTTTAATTTTTTTCCTTTTCTTTTCCTCTGTTTGTTTCCTCCCTCCTCTGCTTGTCACTATATCGTTCTAACTCTTTCTCCCATTATCTTATACTTTTTCATACCCTCTCACTTCTTCTTTTCTCTCTCAAGTGCTTTTATTAAGAACAATCAAAGAATCCACTCATGTGTGTGCATGTTTGAGCCCCACCGCCAGCACATTTTATCTTTGGAAGACTTTTCCTAGGGACTCTTTTGCAGATGATCTGCAGCACAGAGATTCACCAAGACTACCAGGGACAGTCACATAATGCGGTGTGAAAGGTTCTGATGAAACTATCAAAAAGTTTAAATGTAACATTTATCAGGGGCAGAGCCAAGCAAACTCATTTTTCACACCAAATAATACCTACCTAAGGTTCTAGTGCCACCAATCCACTACCTCAAGCATGCCACAAATAAAATAAAATCAATTGCGTAATATCATCTCAAATTCTTTTATTAAGAAAAGTAAAAATAATTCACTCATGTTTACTTGTATGCAGGTTTGGGCCCCACCACCGCCACTTTTTATCTTCGGTAGACTTTTTTCAGGGAACTGTTTTGCAGATGATCTTCAGCCAGTAACAGTCAAATTGCGCGGCGTTAAATTTTCTGGGTAAACTATCAAAAGGATTAAATGTATCCTGCTATGAAAAGCTAACTATTTTAAAATGTGTAAGCTTGCATTTAGAAGGGACAAAGTTAGGCGAACTAATCTCATACACCAAATAATATCTACCTAAGGTTCTAGTACAGCCAATCCACCACTTCTAGCATGCCACATAATAAAAAACATCAATAGTGTGATACCATCTTAAATGCTTTTATTAAGAACAATAAAAATAATCCATTCATGTTTACTCGTGCTTTTGAGCCCCACCACCGGCACATTTTATCTTTGGTAGACTTTTTTCAAGGGACCCTTTTGCAGATGATCTGCAGTACAGAGATTCGATGCCGCTACCAGGAACTGGCATGCCACAAATAAAACACATCAATACCATCCCAAAAGCTTTTATTAGGAACAATAGGAATCCACTCATGTGTATGCATGTATGGGCCCTACCATCGGCACCTTTTATCTTCGGTAGACTTTTTTTTTCCAAGGGACTCTTTTGCAGACTATCTGCAGCACAGAGGTTCGCCACCACTGCCAGGAACAGTCACATAATGCGCTGTGAAATTTTCTGAAGAAATTATCAAAAAAGTTAAATGTATCCAGCTTTAAATTCATTGGTCCATACTTGTATGCATGTTTTGAGCCCCACCACCAGCACATTTTATCTTTGGTAGACTTTTTTCAAGGGACTCTTTTGCGGATGATTTTCATCACAGAGATTCGATGCCACTGCCAGGAACAGTCACATAACACAGTGTGAAATTTTCTGATGAAACTATCAAAAAGATTAAATTCAGCTTTAAAAATGATCTGTTTTAAAAAGTGTAAGGTAGCATTTAGCACAGAGACCAGCGAACTGATTTTTCACACCAAACAAAATCTAAGATTCTGGCGCCACCAATCCACTACCTCGAGCATGCCACAAAGTGTGATACCATCTCAAATGCTTTGTTAATTATAAAGAACGATGAAGAAACTATCAAAAAAGATTAAATGTATCCAGCTTTAAATTCACTCATGTTTACTTGTATGCATGTTTTGAGCCCCACCACCAGCACATTTTATCTTTGGTAGACTATTTTTCAAAGGACTCTGCAATACAGAGATTCACCACCACTGCCAGGAACAGTCACATTATGGCGCATGAGATTTTCTGATAAAACTATCAAAACGATTCAATGTATCCAGCTTTTAGAAGTATCTATTTTATAATGTGTAAGCTAGCATGTAGCAGGGGCAGAGCCAAGCAAAACTAATCTCATGCGCCAAATAATATCTACCTAAGGTTCTAGTACAGCCAATCCACTACCTCAAGCATGCCACATAATAAAAAACATCAATAGTGTGATACCATCTTAAATGCTTTTATTAGGAACAAAAAAAAATAATCCATTCGTGTTTACTCGTGCGTTTGAGCCCCACCTCCGGCACATTTTATCTTTGGTAGACTTTTTTCAAGGGATCCTTTTGCAGATGATCTGCAGTACAGAGATTCGATGCCACTACCAGGAACTGGCATACCACAAATAAAACACACCAATACCATCCCAAAAGCTTTTATTAGGAACAATAGGAATCCACTCATGTGTATGCATGTATGGGCCCCACCGCCGGCACCGTTTATCTTTGGTAGACTTTTTTTCCAAGGGATTGTTTTGCAGACTATCTGCAGCACAGAGGTTTGCCGCCACTGCCAGGAACAGTCACATAATGTGAAATTTTCTGAAGAAACAATCAAAAAGATTAAATATATCCAGCTTTAAAATCCATTGGTTCTTACTTGCATGCATGTTTTGAGCCCCACCACCAGCACATTTTATCTTTGGTAGACTTTTTTCAAGGGACTCTTTTGTGGATGATTTTCATCACAGAGATTCGATGCCACTACCAGGAACAGTCACATAACATGGTGTGAAATTTTCTGATGAAACTATCAAAAAAAGTTAAATGTATCCAGCTTTAAAATCCATTGGTCCTTACTTGCATGCATGTTTTGAGCCCCACCACCAGCACATTTTATCTTTGGTAGTCTTTTTCAAGGGACTCTAGTACAGCCAATCCACTACCTCAAGCATGCCACAAATAAAACACATCAATAGTATGATACCTTCCCAAAAGCTTTTATTAGGAATCCACTCATGTGTATGCATGTTTGGGCCCCACCGCCGGCAGCTTTTATCTTCGGTAGACTTTTTTCCAAGGGACTCTTTTGCGGATGATTTTCAGCACAGAGATTCGATGCCACTGCCAAGAACATTCACATAACACAGTGTGAAATGTTCTGATGAAACTATCAAAAAGATTAAATGTATCCAGCTTTAAAATCCATTGGTCCTTACTTGTATGCATGTTTTGAGCCCCACCACCGGCACATTTTATCTTTGGTAGGCTTTTTCAAGGAACTCTGCAGCACAGAGGTTTGCCACCATTGCCAGGAACAGTCACATTATTCCGCGTGAGATTTTCCGATAAAATTATCAAAACGATTCAATGTATCCAGCTTTGAGAAGTATCTATTTTAAAATGCGTAAGCTAGCATGTAGCAGGGACAGAGCCAAGCAAAACTAATCTCATAGGCCAAATCATATCTACCTAAGGTTCTAGTACAGCCAATCCACTACCTCAAGCATGCCACAAATAAAAAACATCAATAGTGTGATATCTTCCCAAAAGCTTTAATAAGGAATCCACTCATTTGTATGGATGTTTGGGTCCCACCGCCGGAACCTTTTACTTTTGGTATACTTTTTTCCAAGGGACTCTTTTGCAGACTATCTGCAGCACAGAGGTTCGCCACCACTGCCAGGAACAGTCACATAATGCGCTGTGAAATTTTCTGAAGAAACTATCAAAAAGATTAAATGTATCCAGCTTTAAAATCCATTGGTCCTTACTTGCATGCATGTTTTGAGCCCCACCACCAGCACATTTTATCTTTGGTAGACTCTGTTGCGGATGATTTTCTTCACAGAGATTCGATGCCACTGCCAGGAACAGTCACATAACACAGTGTGAAATTTTCTGATGAAACTATCAAAAAGATTAAATTCAGTTTTAAAAATGATCTGTTTTAAAAAGTGTAAGGTAGCATTTAGCACAGAGACCAGGGAACTAATTTTTCACACCAAACAAAATCTAAGATTCTGGCGCCACCAATCCACTACCTCGAGCATGCCACAAAGTGTGATACCATCTCAAATGCTTTGTTAATTATTAAGAATGATGAAGAAACTATCAAAAAGATTAAATGTATCCAGCTTTAAAATCCACTCATGTTTACTTTTATGCATGTTTTGAGCCCCACCACCAGCACATTTTATCTTTGGTAGACTTTTTCAAGGGACTCTAGTACAGCCAATCCACTACCTCAAGCATGCCACAAATACAACACATCAATAGTGTGATACCTTCCCAAAAGCTTTTATTAGGAATCCACTCATGTGTGTGCATGTTTGGGCCCCACCGCTGGCACCTTTTATCTTCGGTAGACTTTTTTTTTCCAAGGGACTCTTTTGCAGATGATTTTCAGCACAGAGATTCGATGCCACTGCCAGCAACATTCACATAACACAGTTTGAAATTTTCTGATGAAACTATCAAAAAGATTAAATATATCCAGATTTAAAATCCATTGGTCCTTACTTGTATGCATGTTTTGAGCCCCACCACCAGCACATTTTATCTTTGGTAGGCTTTTTTTCAAGGGTTCGCCACCACTGCCAGGAACAGTCACATTATTCCACGTGAGATTTTCAGATAAAACTATCAAAACGATTCAATGTATCCGGCTTTGAGAAGTATCTATTTTAAAATGCGTAAGCTAGCATGTAGCAGGGACAGAGCCAAGCAAAACTAATCTCATGTGCCAAATCATATTATTATTATACAGTATTTATAAAGCGCCAACAGTTCGCTCAGCGCTGTACATTACAAAGGGGGACAGAACATGTGACAGAACAATACCAATACAATGCAAAACATGAGGGGATCGAGGACCCTGCTCTTTCGAGCTTACAATCTAGGAGGGAGGGGATGGTGGCACAGGAGGAGATAGCTGTGGGGGAGTCGCATTATTCCGCGTGAGATTTTCTGATAAAATTATCAAAACGATTCAATGTATCGGGCTTTGAGAAGTATCTATTTTAAAATGCGTAAGCTCGCATGTAGCAGGGACAGAGCCAAACAAAACTAATCTCATAGGCCAAATCATATCTACCTAAGGTTCTAGTACAGCCAATCCACTACCTCAAGCATGCCACAAATAAAAAACATCAATAGTGTGATATCTTCCCAAAAGCTTTTATAAGGAATCCACTCATTTGTATGGATGTTTGGGTCCCACCGCCGGAACCTTTTACTTTTGGTATACTTTTTTCCAAGGGACTCTTTTGCAGACTATCTGCAGCACAGAGGTTCGCCGCCACTGCCAGGAACAGTCACATAATGCGCTGTGAAATTTTCTGAAGAAACTATCAAAAAGATTAAATGTATCCAGCTTTAAAATCCATTGGTCCTTACTTGCATGCATGTTTTGAGCCCCACCACCAGCACATTTTATCTTTGGTAGACTCTGTTGCGGATGATTTTCATCACAGAGATTCGATGCCACTGCCAGGAACAGTCACATAACACAGTGTGAAATTTTCTGATGAAACTATCAAAAAGATTATATTCAGTTTTAAAAATGATCTGTTTTAAAAAGTGTAAGGTAGCATTTAGCACAGAGACCAGCGAACTAATTTTTCACACCAAACAAAATCTAAGATTCTGGCGCCACCAATCCACTACCTCGAGCATGCCACAAAGTGTGATACCATCTCAAATGCTTTGTTAATTATTAAGAATGATGAAGAAACTATCAAAAAGATTAAATGTATCCAGCTTTAAAATCCACTCATGTTTACTTTTATGCATGTTTTGAGCCCCACCACCAGCACATTTTATCTTTGGTAGACTTTTTCAAGGGACTCTAGTACAGCCAATCCACTACCTCAAGCATGCCACAAATACAACACATCAATAGTGTGATACCTTCCCAAAAGCTTTTATTAGGAATCCACTCATGTGTGTGCATGTTTGGGCCCCACCGCTGGCACCTTTTATCTTCGGTAGACTTTTTTTTTCCAAGGGATTCTTTTGCAGATGATTTTCAGCACAGAGATTCGATGCCACTGCCAGCAACATTCACATAACACAGTTTGAAATTTTCTGATGAAACTATCAAAAAGATTAAATATATCCAGATTTAAAATCCATTGGTCCTTACTTGTATGCATGTTTTGAGCCCCACCACCAGCACATTTTATCTTTGGTAGGCTTTGTTTCAAGGGTTCGCCACCACTGCCAGGAACAGTCACATTATTCCACGTGAGATTTTCAGATAAAACTATCAAAACGATTCAATGTATCCGGCTTTGAGAAGTATCTATTTTAAAATGCGTAAGCTAGCATGTAGCAGGGACAGAGCCAAGCAAAACTAATCTCATGTGCCAAATCATATTATTATTATCCAGTATTTATAAAGCGCCAACAGTTCGCTCAGCGCTGTACATTACAAAGGGGGACAGAACATGTGACAGAACAATACCAATACAATGCAAAACATGAGGGGATTGAGGGCCCTGCTCTTTCGAGCTTACAATCTAGGAGGGAGGGGATGGTGGTACAGGAGGAGATAGCTGTGGGGGATGGAGTGGTAGGAAGAGTGGAGGAGGTCGGCAAGTTAGCAGGGAGTGGGGTAGGCTTCCCTGAAGAGATGGGTTTTCAGGGTGCACCTAAAGGAGAGGAGAGTAGGTGATAATCTGATGGGTTGGGGCAGGGAGTTCCAGAGGATGGGTGACACACTGGAGAAGTCCTGGAGGCGGGCATGGGAGGAGGAGACCAGGGAACTAGAGAGAAGGAGGTCTTGTGAGGAGCGGAGTGTGCGTGTTGGGTGGTACTTGGGTATTAGGTCAGTGATGTAGTTCGGGGCAGTATGGTGGATGGCTTTGTACGTCAGTGTTAGGATTTTGAATTTGATCCGTTGGGCAATCAGAAGCCAGTGGAGGGATTGGCAGAGGGGGGTGGAGGACAATGAGTGGAGGCCAGTGGAGGGATTGGCAGAGGGGGGTGGAGGACACTGAGCGGAGGCCAGTGGAGGGATTGGCAGAGGGGGGTGGAGGACACTGAGCGGAGGCCAGTGGAGGGATTGGCAGAGGGGGGTGGCGGAAACGGAGCGGTTGGTAAGGTGGATGAGTCTGGCTGCCGTATTCAGGATGGACTGAAACGGGGATAGCCAGCGGCGAGGCAGGCCAGTGAGGAGGGAGTTGCAGTAGTCGAGTCGTGATATGATGAGGGAGTGGATGAGCTGTTTAGTGGTTTCTGGGGATAGGAACGTGCGGATTTTGGCGATGTTGCGGAGGTGGAGTCTGCATGAGTTTGTTAAAGATTGGACTTGGGGCTGGAAGGATAGGTTGGAGTCCAGAATGACACCAAGTACTCTGTTCTGTGGGGCGGGTTTGATGGTGGCGTTGTTGGATGTGAAGGAGAAGTCAATGGGGGGGGGGGGTGGTGTCCAGGCTGGGGGTAAGATAAGAAACTTGGTTTTGGAGAGGTTCAGTTTGAGGAAGTTGAACGACATCCAGTCTGATATGTCGCTCAGTAGGTGTGTGATTCGGGCGGAGACTGAGGGGGTGAGGTGGGGGGTTGAGAGATAGATTTGTGTGTCGTCGGCATAGAGGTGGTAGTTGAAGCCGTGAGAGTGTATGAGTTGGCCAAGGGAGGAGGTGTAGATGGAGAAGAGAAGGGGCCCGAGGACAGAGGCTTGAGGGACCCCAACAGAGAGGGGGAGGTGGTAGATGAAGCCATGAGAGTGTATGAGTTGGCCAAGGGAGGAGGTGTAGATGGAGAAGAGAAGGGGCCCGAGGACAGAGGCTTGAGGGACCCCAACAGAGAGGGGGAGGTGGTAGATGAAGCCATGAGAGTGTATGAGTTGGCCAAGGGAGGAGGTGTAGATGGAGAAGAGAAGGGGCCTGAGGACAGAGGCTTGAGGGACCCCAACAGAGAGGGGGAGGTGGTAGATGAAGCCATGAGAGTGTATGAGTTGGCCAAGGGAGGAGGTGTAGATGGAGAAGAGAAGGGGCCCGAGGACAGAGGCTTGAGGGACCCCAACAGAGAGGGGGAGGTGGTAGATGAAGCCATGAGAGTGTATGAGTTGGCCAAGGGAGGAGGTGTAGATGGAGAAGAGAAGGGGCCCGAGGACAGAGGCTTGAGGGACCCCAACAGAGAGGGGGAGGTGGTAGATGAAGCCATGAGAGTGTATGAGTTGGCCAAGGGAGGAGGTGTAGATGGAGAAGAGAAGGGGCCCGAGGACAGAGGCTTGAGGGACCCCAACAGAGAGGGGGAGTGAGGGGGAGGTGGTAGCATTATAGGTAACGCTGAAGGAGCGTTGTGACAGGTAGGATGAGAGCCAGGAGAGAGCAGAATCTCTGAGGCCGAGGGAGTGTAGTTTTTTGAGGAGGAGGGGGTGTACTAGAACCTAAGGTTCTAATACAGCCAATCCACTACCTCAAGCATGCCACAAATAAAAAACATCAGTAGTGTGATACCTTCCCAAAAGCTTTTATCAGGAACAATAGGAATCCACTCGTGTCTGCACATTTGGGCCCCACCGCCGGCACCTTTTATCTTCGGTAGACTTTTTGTTTTTCCAAGGGACTCTTTTGCAGACTATCTGCAGCGCCAGAGATTCGCCCGTACAACGTACACCGCCAGGAACAGTCACATTATGCGACGTGAAATTTTCTGATGAAACTATCAAAAGGATTAAACGTATCCGGCTTTGAAAAGTATCTGTCTTTAAAACGTGTAAGCTCGCATTTAGCAGGGACGGAGCCGGGCGAGCTCTTCCTGCCTACTTCCCCCGGCTGATGCATTTGGCGAATTCAAAGGGTTTTTTTTAGGTGTAATTTCGCAGTGAACTGACACAATTGCTTCTGAGATTAAAGCTCGGGGAAGAGGAGAGGGCCGCGCTCGCCTGTACAGTAGATAAGAGCAAAGTACATTAGTAATGAGACATAACAAAAGTGGTTTAAAGGTGATACTTCAAGTGCTAAGAAGTAAAAAAAAAAAAACTAAGATCTGCTTTCTTACACACATTTAAATGCGAGGCGATGTAGTACGGCGCGGCGCGCTCTGATAAGTGTTTTGCGTCTGTGTGAAAGCGAGTTTTTTTTTTTTTTCTTGACTGAGGATGAGGAACCATATTTCCCAGGATACCCTGCAAGATAGCAAACGTAAAGATGAACTTCCCTTCAGCCTTGCACAGTTGTACCGGCTCTTCTCCTGTCCTGAAATGGCTGGCCATACACTATACAATTTTCTGGCCAATTTCTGGCCAATTTCCTTTAGATTTACCTTTCACTATGTAGTGCAAGGGCCGGCCTAATTGGATACAATTGAAAGTGTTGTTAGGTTTGACCTCCTATTATATGGTTTTTGGTAAAATTCTCAAGAAAATTGCATAAGGTATGGTCAGCCTTAGGCCCTTAGTGAATGCGGGGTCCGGGGAGAGCGGATATAGTGAATGCGGGGTCCAGGGAGAGCGGATATAGTGAATGCAGGGTCCGGGGAGAGCGGATATAGTGAATGCGGGGTCCGGGGAAAGCGGATATAGTGAATGCGGGGTCCGGGGAGACCGGATATAGTGAATTTGGGGTCCGGGGAGAGCGGATATAGTGAATGCAGGATCCGGGGAGAGCGGATATAGTGAATGCAGGATCCGGGGAGAGTGGATATAGTGAATGCGGGGTCTGAGGAGAGCGGATATAGTGAATGCGGGGTCCAGGGAGAGCGGATATAGTGAATGCGGGGTCTGAGGAGAGCGGATATAGTGAATGCGGGGTCCAGGGAGAGCGGATATAGTCAATGCGGGGCTTGGGGAGAGCGGATATAGTGAATGCGGGGTCCGAGGAGAGCGGATATAGTGAATGCGGGGTCCGGGGAGAGCGGATATAGTGAATGCAGGGTCCGGGGAGAGCGGATATAGTGAATGCGGGGTGCGGGGAGAGCGGATATAGTGAATGCGGGGTCTGAGGAGAGTGGATATAGTGAATGCGGGGTCCGGGGAGAGCGGATATAGTGAATGCAGGGTGCGGGGAGAGCGGATATAGTGAAGGCGGGGTCCGGGGAGAGCGGATATAGTGAATGCGGGGTCCGGGGAGAGCGGATATAGTGAATGCAGGGTCCGGGGAGAGCGGATATAGTGAATGCGGGGTCCGGGGAGAGTGGATATGGTGAATGCTAAAGTTTATTCCATGGTAATTCTCTATCCCCTGGCTCCTCCCTTCCTTATCAAGGTGCTGATTACATTAACAGCAAACAAATTCTTTATTTTTCTCATTATATACCATGTCATCACTTGGTCTCTGTACTTCTCTGTGCAATGCAAGCAGATCATGGCTGGTGGGAGGGGCTAGCAGTGTGATGTACGTAGCTTTCTTTAAAAAACAGCACCCTGCCTCAGTACTCCTCTCAAGAGTCCTTGGCCCTGTTACAAGTAGTGGACCTGTTTTTGGGAAGTGTTATGCAAATATACAAAAATGCCTTGATAGGTGGGTGTCAGTGTGGAGGAGTGGGCGTTCCTAGGCAGGCTGGATTTGCATAGGTAACGCCCACATGTGATGCTGAGCCTCTGTGATTGCCTCTTGGGAGGCGTTATATTTTGCCTACCCTGGCCCCCCCCCCCACATCAAAATGCTAATGATATTTTCAACTGAAACCTTTTCATTACCATTGAATACCTTACTTTAGATCCAGCGATGTCATTACTTTGTCTCTGTGCTTCTCTATGCAAAGCAGGCAGATGATGACCGGTGGGAGGGGCTTAGCAGGCTGCTGTACATAGCTTCCTGATAACATCACAGAACCCTGCCTGGGTACTCCTCCTAAGAACCCTCAGCCATGATGTATGCAGTGGGCTGGTTCTTGGGAGGAATTTGCAAATATCATCTCTAGATCTCTGTGCTTCTCTATGCAATGCAGGCAGATCATGGCTGTGGGAAGGGCCAGCAGGGTGCTGTACACAGTCCCACCTCAGTACTCCTCTCAAGAGCCCTGATACAATCAGTGGGCTGGGTCCTGGGAGGAGTTATGCAAATATCATCTCTGGATCTCTGTGCTTCTCTATGTAATGCAGTCAGATCATGCAAAGTTATGGAAATATCCAAACACCTTGGCGGGTGGATGTCAGTCTAGAGGAGTAGGCGTTCCTAGGCAGGCTGGATTTGCATAGGTAACGCCCACATGTGATGCTGATCCTCCATGATTAAAAAGGACTGAATCCATTGGATAAAAGGGGCCGGCCAGGGTCATATGATGCCGGACGTCCTCCAGCCAGAAAATGGGGTGGAGCGCTATCTGATTTGCAGCTTTTAAGGCACAGTCTGAGAAGCTCGCAGTGTGCGGTGAAATCTGAGGCAGCTGTTTCATTGCAGAGGAGGAGCCGGTACAACTGTGCAAGACAGGAGGGGAGGTCAGAGGTCATTTAAGCATGCAGCCAGTGTGGATCCACCAAATGCTGCCGTCCCTTTACTCCAGCAACCAGGCCTGTGCTTGGCACCTATTCCAGAGGGAAGGTACGGGGCCCCCCGGGGCTTGCAGTGTCATACTAAAGCACCATCCGGTGGTCAGCCTTGTCCTTCCATAGACAGGTCCTCTTTATCAATGTTTGTATAATGATGCATCTGCTAGTAGGGGGCCCGCCCACCCTGGGGTCTGCCAGAGGGGGGGGGCGCCAGCCCTGGGGTCTGCCAGTGGGGGGGCTGCCTGCCCTGGGGTCTGCCAGTGGGGGGCTGCCCACCCTGGAGTCTGCCAGTGGGGGATGCCCTGGGGTCTTCTGCTGGGGGGGCCTTCTTTGGGTCTTCTGGTGGGGGGGCTGGGGGCCGCTTTGGGGTCTGCTGGTGGGGGGGGGGTTACCCAAGGGTCTGCTGGTGAGGGGGCCGCCCTGGGGTCTGCTGGTGGGGGGGCACCCTGGGGTCTGCTGGTGGGGGGGCCGCCCTTGGGTCTTCTGGTGAGGGGGCCGCCTTGGGGTCTGCCTCTAATAACAGGGAAGTGTCCTCCTCGTTATACTCCCTGACCTTGGCGGGGATTCTGCTTCCTGCGTCTCCTGACACTCCAATCTATTAAAGCCGAACTGAAAGCGACCGCCTCGCCATCAAAGACGCGTGCATCCGATGCGGTTTCTGCATGCAGCCCTGTTTCCATGGCGACACTTTTTTTTTGTGACACCTCTGTGGAATATTACAGCCGGTTTTGAAGCCCCACTTTTATAAGAAGTTGTTCTCTGTTTTCATGTCAAGTATCCCTCCAAGTGTGGAAGTAAAACATCCGTTCAGGAGATGGATGATATAAGGAGACGGAGCGCCACGGAGCGCCACAGACCACCACGGAGCACCACAGAGCGCCACAGAGCGCCACAAAAGTTTCCTACCTTTTCATGCGACGCATTCCACTAAAGCAGAACTCCCAGCGCAAAAGTGTTGCTAAACCCCAGACCCCGCATTCACTATATCTGGTCTCCCTGGACCCTGCATTCACTATATCTGGTCTCCCTGGACCCTGCATTCACTATATCTGGTCTCCCTGGACCCTGCATTCACTATATCTGGTCTCCCTGGACCCTGCATTCACTATATCTGGTCTCCCTGGACCCTGCATTCACTATATCCGCTCTCCCCGGACCCTGCATTCACTATATTCGCTCTCCCCCGACCCCGCATTCACTATATCCGCTCTCCCCCGACCCCGCATTCACTATATCCGCTCTCCCCGGACCCTGCATTCACTATATCCGCTCTCCCCGGACCCCGCATTCACTATATCTGCACTCCCGGACCCCGCATTCACTATATCCGCTCTCCCCGGACCCTGCATTCACTATATCGGCTCTCCCCGGACCCTGCATTCACTATATCCACTCTCCCAGGACCCCGCATTCACAATATCCGCTCTCCCCAGACCCTGCGTTCACTCTATCCGCTCTCCCCGGACCCCGCGTTCACTATGTCTGCTCTCCCCGGACCCCGCGTTCACTACGTCCGCTCTCCCCGGACCCCGCGTTCACTACGTCCGTTCTCCCCGGACCCCGCGTTCACTACGTCCGCTCTCCCCGGACCCCGCGTTCACTACGTCCGCTCTCCCCGGACCCCGCGTTCACTAGGTCCGCTCTCCCCGGACCCTGAGTTCACTAGGTCCGCTCTCCCCGGACCCTGCATTCACTATATCCGCTCTCCCCGGACCCTGCATTCACTATATCTGCACTCCCGGACCCTGCATTCACTATATCCGGTCTCCCCAGACCCTGCATTCACTATATCCGCTCTCCTCGGACCCCGCATTCACTATATCCGCTCTCCCCGGACCCCGCATTCACTATATCCGCTCTCCCCGGACCCCGCATTCACTATATCCGCTCTCCCCGGACCCCGCATTCACTATATCCGCTCTCCCCGGACCCCGCATTCACTATATCCGCTCTCCCCGGACCCCGCATTCACTATATCCGCTCTCCCCGGACCCCGCATTCACTATATCCGCTCTCCCCGGACCCCGCATTCACTATATCCGCTCTCCCCAGACCCTGCAATCACTCTATCCGCTCTCCCCGGACCCCGCGTTCACTATGTCTGCTCTTCCCGGACCCCGCGTTCACTACGTCCGCTCTCCCCGGACCCCGCGTTCACTACGTCCGCTCTCCCCGGACCCCGCGTTCACTAGGTCCGCTCTCCCCGGACCCCGCGTTCACTACGTCCGCTCTCCCCGGAACCCGCGTTCACTAGGTCCGCTCTCCCCGGACCCCGCGTTCACTACGTCCGCTCTCCACCGGACCCCGCGTTCACTAGGTCCGCTCTCCCCGGACCCCGCGTTTACTAGGTCCGCTCTCCCCGGACCCCGCGTTCACTAGGTCCGCTCTCCCCGGACCCCGCGTTCACTACGTCCGCTCTCCCCGGACCCCGCGTTCACTACGTCCGCTCTCCCTGAGACCCGCGTTCACTAGGTCCGCTCTCCCCGGACCCCGCGTTCACTACGTCCGCTCTCCCCGGACCCCGCGTTCACTATGTCCGCTCTCCCCGGACCCCGCGTTCACTAGGTCCGCTCTCCTCGGACCCCGCGTTCACTAGGTCCGCTCTCCCCGGACCCCGCGTTCACTAGGTCCGCTCTCCCCGGACCCCGCGTTCACTATGTCCGCTCTCCCCGGACCCCGCGTTCACTATGTCCGGTCTCCCCGGACCCTGCATTTTGCACACCCATGCCTCCCTGAGCAGTTAATAAATGATTAATAAATAGAAACTACTAAATACCTTTCCCCATCAGCAGTTAGAGCAGTCTTGTGACTTCTATCAGTGTCCGGCATAGCACTGGTTAAAGCTTGTAGGAGGAATTTTCATTCTCCTCTAGGACTCTCAGACTCTCTGTCTGGAAATATTTTATTGAAATAAAATCTTGCAACCAGCTTTCATTTTATACAAAAATACAAAAAATAAATAAACACATACAGTATTCAATAAAGTGGAAACAAACAAGAACAGGGTACATCTCCCTAAATCAGATATATACATTTCCACTGAATAATAACAGCTTTTATGGCTTTACTAACTGGGCAGGTAAGAAGCAGAAAAAAAAGTAAAAAAAACATCACCAAGACCCCTATGGCCCACTTATCAAGCATTAAATGTATCCTCCCCTTGTAGGGGAAACCACTTCCACTAAACAACAACAGCCTTTATGGCTTTAAAAAAAACACTACATATCTACTCAACCAAAGCTAAGGAACCCGGACCTTCAGGTGCACAGAGCCTTTCTTCAAAAAGACTTCTTACCAAAATCTAGGGGAGTGAATGAAGAGGAAAAACAGGAAAGCAACCTCACCGAGAGATCAACAGATTGCAGCTACAGGCCTGATGTTCCTCCACGCCTCTATCCAGGCCTTTCGCCGCAAACCTGTCTTTCTCTAGACCCCGAATTTTCCCAACCTCACCAAGGATGTCACACACCACCACCTGAACAGGAAGGACCTTCTGCCGAATGGAAACCTGACACCGTGCATTCCATGTGTAGTAACGGGTCCAGACTCTCTGTCTGATTGGCCCTGTGCTGATCACATGCACCCTCCCAAGAAAAAAAAAAAAAAACCTCTCTAGCAATACACACCAAACTGAGCATGTGCAAAGTGTCTCCACATGATATGTCTTATTAGGAGATAAGAGGGGGGCAATGGAAGAATGGGAGGATCAGAGAAGACAGGATCAAACAGCCTTTTTACACAATACAGAGGATTAACCCCCTAGGTTCCACAGTGGGTATAACAAGGACGCTGTATATACAGACTGATTTTACTGTTGTGGGTTTAGTAACACTTTAAATATATTCTGCCAATAGATTCACTCTGTGTGCACCAATTGCCTTTGCAAACCCAGATATCAACTTGTAAAAGTAGCCGTGACATCATCAGTGTGCTGTACATAGTCTGTGCTGAGAGCAGAGCTGTGGGAGGGACCCAGCAGGTGCCATCCGCTATAGGCTGCCTGTAGAAAACTACAGGAGGGGGCGGAAACTAGACAAATCACCCTGAGCAAGAAGAGAGAGAGCAGAGCTGTGGGAGGGGCTCAACAGCTCCACCCACTACAAGCTGCCTGTATAAAACCACAGGAAGGGGCGGAGACAAGATCAGTCACCCTGTACAAGAAGAGAGCAGAGCTGTGGGAGGGGCTCAACAGATCCACCCACTACAAGCTGCCTGTATAAAACCACAGGAAGGGGCGGAGACAAGATCAGTCACCCTGTACAAGAAGAGAGCAGAGCTGTGGGAGGGGCTCAACAGATCCACCCACTACAAGCTGCCTGTATAAAACCACAGGAAGGGGCGGAGACAAGATCAGTCACCCTGTACAAGAAGAGAGCAGAGCTGTGGGAGGGGCTCAACAGATCCACCCACTACAGGCTGCCTGTAGAAAACTACAGGAGAGGGCGGAGATAAGATCAGTCACCCTGCACATGGAGAGAGAGCAGAGTTGTGGGAGGGGCCCAGAAGGCTCCAACCACTACAGAAGGGATGGAGACAAGACCGGTCACCTGCACAAGGAGAGAGAGCAGAGCTGTGGGAGGGGCCCGTTAGTTCCACCCACTACAGGTTGCCTGTAGAAAACTACAGAAGGGGGCGGAGACAAGACCAGTCACCCTGCACAAGGAGAGAGAGCAGAGCTGTGGAAGGGGCCCAGAAGGCACCACCCACTACAGAAAACTACAGAAGGGGTGGAGACAAGACCAGTCACTTGCACAAAAAGAGAGAACAGAGCTGTGGGAGTGGCCCAGTAGTTCCACCCACTACAGGTTGCCTGTAGAAAACTACAGGAGGGGGCCGAAACAAGATCAGTCACCCTGCATAAGGAGAGAGATAGAAGCAGTGAGCGGTCTTTATTACAGACTTTTTTTGGTGAATGAGTAGGGGTATTATGTGGCCCATACTCATTCACGTAGTCAGGAGGCCAGTATCTGGGAGCTCCTTATTATTAAACCTCCCATTCCTCACAACCACCAGCCCAGGGTTGTGGGGAAGAGGCCCTTGTCCTCATCAACACAGGGACAAGGTGCTTTGCCAGGGAGAGTCCTGGCCAGCCATGGTTGGATTAAGGGTTTGGTATGGAATTTTAAGGGGACCTCACACATTTTTTTTTTTTTTGAGTCCCCATTAAAATTCATACCAGATGTGATAGGGTTCTTGTTCATTATCTGAACCTCTTTGAGCCGAGCTGAACTCAGAGCTGTCTGGGTCATCATTATTGCAGACAACCAACCAACAGTTCTTGTAAAGGTGATTAAAAGGTGGGCACAATAGCTGGAGGTGGGCTTTAAGAGGGAAATCCATGCTAAAATGTGGTCAAAAAAATTTGGCTCTATAGATTAATCTGGTGACATTAGCTTCGAAAAAGATTTGAAGAAAACAAACCTGATGGTGCTCCATACTTAATAATAGAATTAAAAGCTTCAAAGGCAAGTTTAATGAGCATTTTACATTTATATGGACCCATAGATGGAGAAATATCTCCCAGGGGGTCTCAGCCCATTCTTGGCAAGATCACTGGAGCATTCGAATACTCCTCTAGTGGTGGAAGTGGTACTTATGATAGTGATACTTTGACTTTCCATTCCAAATGCTCCTGTCAGAACCCCGATATGAACCTGCAACCTCTGCTGTGTCTACCAGTATCTATTCTTTCTAAGCCACCTGAGATGCTGGACAGCCCCCTGCCTGATTCCTTAGACAACCTTGCCTTGTGTCTTGTTTCTCTTGAGCCTTGAACTTTTTACTCCTCCCATGAACTTCCTATGTAAGCCATACCTTTGCAATTCCTGTTTGTCAGATTATTGTGCTCTCTCCAGCTAATATCTTGCTCTTGTCACTCCTGCTGCCGTCTGATCTTCACTATCAGTCATTACCGACCTTCGGCTTGTTCCGTCGACTATGCTTCTACTTGATCCCTACTTGCAACCACTTGTTACTAACTTTTGGCTTGCTTACTGACTACGATTCTCTTTGATCCCTACCTGCTATATCTGCTATTGAACCCCGGCTTGTTCAGCTTCTGGAATGAACCTGCAACCTCTGCTGTGTCTACCAGTATCTCTTCTTTCTAAGCCACCTGAGATGCTGGACAGCCCCCTGCCTGATTCCTTAGACAACCTTGCCTTGGGTCTTGTTTCTCTTGAGCCTTGGACTTTTTACTCCTCCCATGAACTTTCTATGAATGCCATACCTTTGCAATTCCCGTTTGCCAGATTATTGTGCTCTCTCCAGCTAATATCTTGCTCTTGTCACTCCTGCTGCCGTCCGATCTTCACTACCACTTGTTAGACCTTCGGCTTGTTGCTCTACTATGCTTCTACTTGCAGCCACTTGTTACTAACTTTTGGCTTGCTTACTGACTACTCTTCTCTTTGATCCCTACCTGCTATATCTGCTATTGAACCCCGGCTTGTTCACCATCTGGAATGAACCTGCAACCTCTGCTGTGTCTACCAGTAACTCTTCTTTCAAAGCCACCTGAGATGCTGGACAGCCCCCTGCCTGATTCCTTCTTGTTCACCATCTGGAATGAACCTGCAACCTCTGCTGTGTCTACCAGTATCTCTTCTTTCAAAGCCACCTGAGATGCTGGACAGCCCCCTGCCTGATTCCTTCTTGTTCACCATCTGGAATGAACTTGCAACCTCTGCTGTGTCTACCAGTATCTCTTCTTTCAAAGCCACCTGAGATGCTGGACACCCCCCTGCCTCATTCCTTAGACAACCTTGCCTTGTGTCTTGTTTCCCTTGAGCCTTGGACTTTTTACTCCTCCCATGAACTTTCTACGAATGCCATACCTTTGCACTTCCCGTTTGCCAGATTATTGTGCTCTCTCCAGCTACTATCTCGCTCGTGTCACTCCTGCTGCTGTCTGATCTTCACTACCACTCGTTAGACCTTCAGCTTGTTCCTCAACTGTGCTTCTACTTGATACCTACTTGCAACCACTTGTTACTAACTTTTGGCTTGCTTACTGACTACACTTCTCTTTGATCCCTACCTGCTATATCTGCTATTGAACCCTGGTTTGTTCACCATCTGGTGGGGTGATCCTGACGACCGGGACTTGATAATCACATTCAGGAAAAACCAATCTCCACCAATTAGGAGCTCTGGTGAGTACCGGTTGGTGCTTTGACCCCACGCCATCCGTCAGGGTGTACTTATTCTGCTTGTCGGTGGAACCCTCTCTACTGCTATAGGTATTGGTTTCCGAGCCTGACCCCTGACGGTAACAGCTCCCTGGAGAGTTTCCAACAAGTTGAATTTCCGCCTCCTGCAATAATGAAAGAGGAGTTCCATGTCTCAGAACTGCAAGCGATGATGGAAATTGGAAGCAACCCTAGTAATTATTGCCAACCTGTATATTTATTTTTACATTTTTCCCTGCCTTATAGTGGATGCAGTTTATTGATTGTAGATCAGGTTTCTGAGTGTTTGACAAGCTCTTTCATCGCACTTCGTGTTTACGCCTGTGAAGTCACTCTATTGTTCTCCTACAATGTGGGCTCACTAGGTCTACCTGTAAGTAAATGTGCATTTGCTCTTCAAAATGATTTAAATTGCGAGCCCTGAGAATGTTCCGAAGGGCAAAAAAAAACCCTTTTAATCCCGCGGCGTAATTGCCGAAGTTGTTCTGCTAAAGACAGTGCTATTTTGGTCTGTCGTTGTTGTGCAGATCAGCTTATATACATAAAATCTACTGTCACACGCTGGGCCAATAATTAGATTTCAATGTTGGGAAAAAAATACAGCCAGCAGCTACAAAAAGGTATTGCTATAAAAAAAAAACAATAAAAACATGCCCTTCAGAACTGGCCGAGGTTATCCCGGACTACTTGGGTGTACACAAGGTTCATTGGTCATTTTCTTTATTTTTGTGCAACCACCAACCAGTTTACATTAACGGACAGCATTTTGTATCCAAAGAGTGAGGAGGTCTGGACCTCTCCAAGGACAAGGTCAAGGACCCTGGTAGAGCATCTCCTCTGGAGTAAAAGGCTTCTTTCAGGTTAGGAACATGGACTGAAGTTCAGCTTTTATCTCAAGAAGAATGGAGGTGTATGATAGTACTGTAAGTCCCAAAATTTGGCCTGTTGAGTCCACAACATGCCACTTTAAAGTAGAAGTCTTTGTCAGGAATCAGGGTATGACCAGAGGTGTGTGGACTGACACAGGGAAACGCAGGCTTCAGATATGTTATAAACAATATAATTTATTAATACTAACAATACAAAACGCAGTGCAAACCTAAACCTAAACACAGTGCAAACAAACCAAACCACCCACAGATAACAATACATACAATGCAAGGGTCGTCAGGCAGGCCGGGTCAGTAGCAAACGGGCAAACGAAGTACCAGGAACAGGCGGGAGAGTGGTCGGGGTCACAAGCTGGGTTCAGTAACTCACGGGCAGCGCGGTGCAGAGGGTCAGGCAGAGAATGGTCAGGGTCACAAGACAGGGATCAAGCAGGAGAAGTCAGCAGAGGTCAGGATCAGGCAGGGTTGGCAACAAGTCAGACAGAAACAGGAACAGGAATACAGGATACAAGATACAGGGGCCCATGGAAAAACACACACCACGGCCCTGACTGTGAGTCTGGCCATTCCTTAAATACAACCCCCGCAATCAGCTTCAGGTGTTTGGCTGACTGCAGGGGTGAGTCTCTGATTGCTGAGAGCACCCGCTGGCCAGCCCTGGTACTGCAGCCCACAAGGCAGGTGAGTCCCACCATTATTGGCAAGTCCATTCCTGACAGTCTTGCTTCCTGTGTTCTGTTCCACAGGGAGCAAAGTAGATCCTATCTGCTGTCTAAGGCTAGCTGTAAGGTACCCTTCCTCCCCAATGGTCATCCAAAAATGCAGCTAGCAAGGAGATGGTTGGAACACTAGTAAAGTTAAAGGGATTGCTCAAGTATCTACTTTGGAGTAGGCTTGTTTTAGGTGAGGAACATGGACTGAAGTTCAGCTTTTATCTCAAGAAGAATGTAGGTGTATGATAGTACTGTAAGTCCCAAAATTTGGCCTGTTGAGTCCACAACATGCCACTTTAAAGTAGAAGTCTTGCTTCTTGTGTTCTGTTCCACAGGGAGCAAAGTAGATCCTATCTACTGTCTAAGGCTAGCTGTGAGGTACCCCTCCTCCCCAATGGCCATCCAAAAATGCAGCTAGCAAGGAGATGGTTGGGACACTAGTAAAGTTAAAGGCATTGCTCAAGTATCTCCTCTGGAGTAGGCTTGTTTTAGGTGAGGAACATGGACTGAAGTTCTGCTTTTATCTCAAGAAAAATGGAGGTGTATGATAATACTGTAAGTCTCAAAATTTGGCCTGTCGAGTCCACAACATGCCACTCTAAAGTAGAAGTCTTGCTTCTTGTGTTCTGTTCCACAGGGAGCAAAGTAGATCCTATCTACTGTCTAAGGCTAGCTGTGAGGTACCCCTCCTCCCCAATGGCCATCCAAAAATGCAGCTAGCAAGGAGATGGTTGGGACACTAGTAAAGTTAAAGGCATTGCTCAAGTATCTCCTCTGGAGTAGGCTTGTTTTAGGTGAGGAACATGGACTGAAGTTCTGCTTTTATCTCAAGAAAAATGGAGGTGTATGATAATACTGTAAGTCTCAAAATTTGGCCTGTCGAGTCCACAACATGCCACTCTAAAGTAGAAGTCTTGCTTCTTGTGTTCTGTTCCACAGGGAGCAAAGTATATCCTATCTGCTGTCTGAGGCTAGCTGTGAGGTCCGACAGGGCACCTCTCCTCCCCAATGGCCATCCAAAAATGCAGCTAGCAAGGAGATGGCTGGAACGCTAGTAAAGTTAAAGACATTGCTTAAGTATCTCCTCTGGAGTAGAAGGCTTGTTTTAGGTGAGGAACAGGGACTGAAGTACAGCTCTTATCTCAGGAACACTGGAGATGTATGAAGGTAGACACCAAAAATTGACCCATTAGGTCCAACAGGTGTCACTTTAAAGAAGAAGTCTTGCTTCCTGTGTTCTTTTCCACAGGGGACAAAGTATGTGTAGTATTTTTTCTTATCTTCCTATGTGCTGTTTAAGGCTACCTGTGATATCTGACAGAGTATCCTCCTCCCTCAATGGCCATCTGACAACACAGCTAGCACAGAGATGGTTGGATCCCACTAGTAGGGTTAAAGACCCTGATAAAGAATCTCCTGTTGAGTAGAAGGCTTCTGTTAGGTGAGGAACAGGGGCTGAAGTTTAGCTTTTATCTCAGGAAGACTGAAGGTGTATGAAGGTAAGCACCAGAAATTGGCCAGTTAAGACCACAACATTCGAACTTTGAAGAAGTCTTGCTTCCTGTGTTTGTTTCCACATGTAGTATTTTGACCCAACTTCCTATCTACTGTCAAAGACTAGCTGTGGTGCTGTGGTTGGAATTTAAACCAATGACACTAGTACTGCCAGGCAGAAGTGCTAACCATTTAGTCACTGTGCTGCCAAATGGTAAAAAGTGCTTGTAATAATTAAAAGTTGGACTCTCAGCCTAGTGGGGGGTGCTATTGTTGGGATTCAAACCAATCATCCTAGTACTGCTAGGCAGAGGTGCTAGCCATTTGGCCACTAGGCAGTGGTGCTGTGGTTGGAATTCAAACCAATGACACTAGTACTTCCAGGTAGAAATGCTAACCATTTAGCCATGGGTGCCATTGTTGGGATTCAAACCAATAACACTAGTTCTGCCAGGCAGAGGTGCTAGCCATTTGGCCACTAGGCAGGGGTGCTGTGGTTGGAATTCAAACCAATGACACTAGTACTTCCAGGCAGAAGTGCTAACCATTTAGCCACTGTGCTGCCAAATGGTAATAAGTCCTTGTAATAATTAAAAAATGGACCCTCAGTCTGGTGGGGGGTGCCATGGTTGGGATTCAAACCAATGACACTAGTGCTGCCAGGCAGAAGTGGTAACCATGTAGTCACTAGACAGGTGGTGCTGTGGTTGGGATTCAAGCCAGTGATACTAGTACTGTCAGGCAGACGTGCTAACCATTTAGTCACTGTGCAGCCAAATGGTAATAAGTGCTTGTAATAATTAAAAGTTGGACCCTCAGCTTGGTGTGGGGTGCCATGGTTGGGATTCAAACCAATGACCCTAGTACTCCCAGGCAGCAGTGCTAACCATTTAGCCACTAGGCAGGTGGTGCTGTGGTTGGGATTTAAACCAATGACACTAGTACTGCCAGACGGAAGTGCTAGCCATTAGGCAGGTGGTGCCATGGTTGGGATTCAAAAAATGATCCTAGTACTACCAGGCAGAAGTTGTAACTATTTAGTCACTAGGCAGGTGGTGCCATGGTTGGGATTCAAACAAATGATCCTAGTACTGCCAGGCAGAAGTGGCAACCATCTAGCCACGTGGTGCCATGGTTGGGATTCAAACCAATCATCCTAGTACTGCCAGGCAGAAGTGGCAACCATCTAGCCACGTGGTGCCATGGTTGGGATTCAAACCAATCATCCTAGTACTGCCAGGCAGAAGTGGCAACCATCTAGCCACGTGGTGCCATGGTTGGGATTCAAACCAATTACCCTAGTACTGCCAGGCAGAAGTTGTAACTATTTAGCCACTAGGCAGGTGGTGCCATGGTTGGGATTCAAACAAATGATCCTAGTACTACCAGGCGGCAGAAGCGCTAAACATTTAGTCACTGTGCTGCCAAATGGTAATAATTAAAAGCAGGCAGAAGTGGTATTCATTTAGCCACTAGGCAGGTGGTGCCATAGTTGGGATTCAAACCAATGACCCTAGTACTCCCAGGCAGATGTGGTAACCATTTAGCCACTAGGCAGGTGGTGCCATGGTTGGGATTCAAACCAATGACCCTAGTACTCCCAGACAGAAGTGGTAACCATTTAGCCACTAGGCAGGTGGTGCCATGGTTGGGATTCAAACCAATGACCCTAGTACTCCCAGGCAGATGTGGTAACCATTTAGCCACTAGGCAGGTGGTGCCATGGTTGGGATTCAAACCAATGACCCTAGTACTCCCAGACAGAAGTGGTAACCATTTAGCCACTAGGCAGGTGGTGCCATGGTTGGGATTCAAACCAATGACCCTTGTACTCCCAGGCAGATGTGGTAACCATTTAGCCACTAGGCAGGTGGTGCCATGGTTGGGATTCAAACCAATGACCTTAGTACTCCCAGACAGAAGTGGTAACCATTTAGCCACTAGGCAGGTGGTGCCATGGTTGGGATTCAAACCAATGACCCTAGTACTCCCAGGCAGATGTGGTAACCATTTAGCCACTAGGCAGGTGGTGCCATGGTTGGGATTCAAACCAATTACCCTAGTACTCCCAGACAAACCATACCCTATGCCATTTTTTTATATTTTGCCCAGCGTTCCACTTTAATAACGGAGTCCTATAACTCTGAAAATAGTCACATTTCCCAATCCTCTTGAAGCATTTCTCCAGCTTAAAAAAAAAAAAAATCTGTGGCAACGTTACCCGGCAACATAACTTTTTAGGACACTTGTGTATACCTTGTTTGAAGTTTCATAAATCACCGTCATATAAAAGTCGGAGCGCAGATCCTGTAATGCATCTGATGGAGCCGTTGCCGTATATAATTCTGCGCGGCCAGAGAGGAGAGTATTATATTTGTCGTTTGTGGCACTTCCTCCCCCCCACCCCCCTGGTAGAGGGAAGCTTGTGCCGGCGCAGAGCAGATATCTTTTAATAACGGAGCTTTTTAGCTCATTGTTGAGCAGCTGAAATATTTTAAATGTCATTACGTTCTGCACATCCTCGGAAACGCGGTTCACATCGACGCGTCCTTGTAGAAGAATACGCGTTTTATTGGCGTTTGTCTGCTATTGTTGACGCTCTCTCTTCACGGATGTGTATATTGTATGTCTAATCATTTCCTCAAATTGAAGGTTAATATGTTTTGTGATTGTTTTTATCCTCTTTTATGTTTTATGTCCTTTTACATTAATTCTTAAAATGTAAGGGCACGAACAGGGGCGGACTGACAACTCATGGGGCGCCTGGGCAACAGGGGATCATGGGGCCCCTGTGTCCTCATCCACACTCAAACCACACCCAAAAAAGCCTATGAAAGGTTTTAGGGGCATCTTATGGGGCCCCCTACTGACCCTGGCCCTCGGGCAGTGCCGAGTTTCCAAATGGTCAGTCCGCCCCTGCCACCTTTCTTACCAGGCCAATTTTCAGCTTTCAGCGCTGTCGCACTTTGAATGACAATTGCGCGGTCATGCAACACTGTACTCATATGACATTTTTATCTTTTTTTTTTTCTGGTGGTATTTACTCCCCGTGGGGTGTTTTATTTTTTGCGCTATAAACAAAAAAAGAGCAAAAAATTTGAAAAAAAAAAGTTTCTTTGTTTCTATTATAACAAACAGGTAATTTTTCTCCTTCACTGATGTGCGTTGATGAGGCTGCACTGATGGGCACTGATAGGCAGCACTAATGAGGTGGCACTGATAGGTGGCACTGATGAGAGGTACTGATAGTCGGCACTGATAGGCGGCACTGCTGGGTGTCACTGACTGGTGGCACTGCTGGGCTTCACTGATGGACACTGCTGGGCACAGGTGGGTGGCACTGCTGGGCACTTGTGGGCGGAACTGGTGGGTGGCACTGCTGGGCACCGATCATCAGGGCACTGATGATCGGTGCCGATCCCTACTCTGACAATTGCTGGTTCTCGGCAGTACTTTCTTCACGCTCTGACAGTGTGAGGAAAGTGAAGACAAGAACCGGAAATTGCATTTTCTGGTGATCAGCGTGTCATTGGACACGGCTGATCATGTGGTAAAAGGCTGCTGTGAACCCTAGAAATGCGTTGGTTAATCCTTGGATTGTCCTCCTTTAGTGGAATATCTGAACCTTTTAGCAGAGTTTTGGTGCTTCAGTTTCCATTTTTGTTGGAAAAGCTGTCGGAAAAGGAGGTAAACCCCAGAAACGCATTGGTCACTCTCTCCATTGCCCTCCTAATTTTTATTGAATAAAGCGGTATCTGGAACTCTTAGCAGTGGTGAGGGACTTCAATTTCCATTTGTTGTACTTTACACTACTAGCCAAGGAGACTGTGGGGAGCAGAAGCCACCTGAAGTCATGTCTGGACCTTTTTAACCACTTCCTGGCCGGACACTTTCACCCCCTTCCAGTCTGGACACTTTCACCCCCTTCCAGTCCGGACACTTTCCCCCCCTTCCACTCCGGACACTTTCCCTCCCTTCCACTCCGGACACTTTCCCTCCCTTCCAGTCCGGACACTGTCACCCCCTTCCAGTCCGGACACTTTCCCCCCCTTCCAGTCCGGACACTTTCCCCCCCTTCCAGTCCGGACACTTTCCCCCCCTTCCAGTCCGGACACTTTCCCCCCCCTTCCAGTCCGGACACTTTCCCCCCCTTCCAGTCCGGACACTTCCCCCCCTTCCAGTCCGGACACTTTCACCCCCTTCCAGTCCGGACACTTTCCCCCCCTTCCAGTCCGGACACTTTCCCACCTTCCAGTCTGGACACTTTCCCCCCCTTCCAGTCCGGACACTTTCCCCCCCCTTCCAGTCCGGACACTTTCCCCCCCTTCCAGTCCGGACACTTTCCCCCCCCCTTCCAGTCCGGACACTTTCCCCCCCCCCTTCCAGTCCGGACACTTTTACCCCCTTCCAGTCTGGACACTTTCACCCCCTTCTAGTCCGGACACTTTCCCCCCCCTTCCAGTCCGGACACTTTCCCCCCCCTTCCAGTCCGGACACTTTTACCCCCTTCCAGTCTGGACACTTTCCCCCCCTTCCAGTCCGGACACTTTCCCACCTTCCAGTCTGGACACTTTCCCCCCCTTCCAGTCTGGACACTTTCCCCCCCTTCCAGTCTGGACACTTTCCCCCCCTTCCAGTCCGGACACTTTCCCCCCCTTCCAGTCCGGACACTTTCCCCCCCCTTCCAGTCCGGACACTTTCCCCCCCCTTCCAGTCCGGACACTTTTACCCCCTTCCAGTCCGGACACTTTCCCACCTTCCAGTCTGGACACTTTCCCCCCCTTCCAGTCCGGACACTTTCCCACCTTCCAGTCTGGACACTTTCCCCCCCTTCCAGTCCGGACACTTTCCAACCTTCCAGTCTGGACACTTTCCCCCCCTTCCAGTCTGGACACTTTCCCCCCCTTCCTGTCTGGACACTTTCCCCCCTTCCAGTCCGGACACTTTCCCCCCCTTCCAGTCCGGACACTTTCCCCCCTTCCAGTCCGGACACTTTCACCCCCTTCCAGTCCGGACACTTTCACCCCCTTCCTGTCCAGGGCAATTTTCAGCTTTCAGCGCTATCACACTTTGAATGACAATTGCGCGGTCATGCAATACCCATATGAATTTTTTACCATTTTTTTGAGACAGATAAAGCTTTATTTTGGTGGTATTTATTCACCGCTGGGATTTTTATTTTTTTTGCTATGTAAATGAAAATGTCCAAAAATTTAGAAAAAAAGTGTTTTTTCTTATAAAATTTTGCAAATAAATAATCTTTCATCATAAATCTTGACCAAAATGTATATATTTTTAGTAAAAAAAAAATAAGCCAAATTAGTTTATAACCAAAAATTAGAATTTTTAAACACTTTTTTTACATCTTTATTTTTTTTTATATTATTATTTATGTTTTGTTTTTTTTTTACATACTGTCAGCCTAGCAGTACAGTGTCACCATGGTGACACTGTACTACTTGTGGGGGATGATGAAGATTTTTTTTTTTTTTTTTACAGTGATTGCTTTTACACCCATATAGGATGTAAAAGCAATCATTTCTCTATCTCTCTGTCTGCATTCTTGCAGCCATTGAGAAATACTGAGTAAGCTGTGATTGGTCACACCTTGTCACATGGTACAAGGCTGTTGTGAATAGCCCTGTACCATGTGATCTCTGTGATCATTGACAGATTTCACGCGTAGTAAGCAATGATGTCACAAGTGACATCTTGCTTACTACTTTGCATGTGATCACTGATTGGCCAATCAGTGATCACATGATCGGGACCTCGTACAGAGGTCCTGTCCGACGATCGGTGTTTCACTGTGTCCGGAGGACACAGCGGGCACTGGATTGTGGTGCTGCGCGCTCCCAGGGAGTGCGCACAGCTAGAAAAGGCGGGTGCCGTTTATGAACGGCAACCCGCCCCTGGACTGCCACCGTCCTGCCGTTTATAAACAGAAGGCGGACGGCAAGAGGTTAACAGTCAATATTGAGATGTCCTTATGTTTTTCTTAGCCCCGATGTATGTTGCATTTTTGGATTCCCGAAAACCTGAGGAATACTGTTTGGATTGTCCTGATTTTTATTGGAATGAAGTCATATCTAAGCCTTTTAGCAGTGTTTTTGGTGCTTCAGTTTCCATTTGTGTTGGAAAAGCTGTCAAAAAAGGAGGGTAAACCCCAGAAACATGTTAACCATTTCAATACCGGGCAATTTTACCCCCTTCCTGCCCAGGCCATTTTTCACGTTTCAGCGCTCTCACACTTTGAATGACAATTGCGCGGTCATACAACATTGTACCCAAACTAAAATTTTATCATTTTCTTCACACAACTAGAGCTTTTTTTTGGTGGTATTTAATCACCGCCGGGGTTTTTATTTTTTGCTAAATTAACAAAAAAAGACCAAAAATGTTGAAAAAAACCCACGTTTTTCTTTGTTTCTGTTATAAAAGTTTAGAAATAAATAATTGTTCTTCATAAATTTAGGCCGAGATGTATTCTGCTACATGTCTTTGGTGAAAATAACCCAAATTAGGATGTATTATTTAGTTTGTAGGAAAGTTATAGAGTTCACAAACTATGGTATAGATCTGAATATTGATCAATCCTGAAGTACTGACAGACAATCTAATTTCTTGAGGTCTAAGAATAGTACAGATATCCCCCAAATGTCAGGACAGTACAGATATCCCCAAATGTCAGGACAGTACAGATATCCCCCAAATGTCAGGACAGTACAGATATCCCCCAAATGTCAGGACAGTACAGATATCCCCCCAAATGTCAGGACAGTACAGATATCCCCCCAAATGTCAGAACAGTACAGATATCCCCCAAATGTCAGGACAGTACAGATATCCCCCCAAATGTCAGAACAGTACAGATATCCCCCAAATGTCAGGACAGTACAGATATCCCCCAAATGTCAGGACAGTACAGATATCCCCCCAAATGTCAGAACAGTACAGATATCCCCCCAAATGTCAGGACAGTACAGATATCCCCCAAATGTCAGGACAGTACAGATATCCCCCCAAATGTCAGAACAGTACAGATATCCCCCCAAATGTCAGAACAGTACAGATATCCCCAAATGTCAGAATAGTACAGATATCCCCCAAATGACCCCTTTTTGCAGAGTAGACAGTCTGACGTACTTCATAAGAGGAATGGCGAGTTTTTTTGAAGTTGTATTTTATTTGTCATAATTTTTCGGAAAATGAAAAAATTAAAAAAATTATTTTCACTATTTTTTTTTTTACATACTGTCACCAGTGCAGTACAGCGTCATCATATAAGTGGCATGGCGGTGAACAGGGACACTGACTGGTGACAGTATGAAAAAAAAAAATATATATATATTTTTTATTTTTTTTATTATTTTTAATTTTTTATTACTTTTTTTATTTTTTTTTAAGATTTCTTTTCATATTTTACTATGACCAAAGTAGTACAATGTTACCATAGTAACATTGTACTACTTTGGGGAAGTGATCAGTATTTTTTTTTTTTTTACACAATTTGCTTATACAGTCATGGCCGAAATTGTTGGCACCCTTGATATTTTTCCTGAAAATCAAGTATTTCACACAAAAAAGGTATTGCATTAACACATGTTTTGCTATACACATGTTTATTCCCTTTGTATGTATTGGAACAAATATAAAACAGAGGCAGAAAAGCAAATATGACATAATGTCACACAAAACCCCAAAAATGGGCTGGACAAAAGTATTGGCACCCTTAACTTAATATTTGGTTGCACACCCTTTGGAAAACATAACTGAAATCAGTCGCTTCCTATAACCATCAATAAGCTTCTGACACCTCTCACCCGGAATTTTGGACCACTCTTCCTTTGCAAACAGCTCCAGGTCTCTCTTATTGGAAGGACACCTTTTCCCAACAGCAATTTTAAGATCTCTCCACAGGTGTTCAATGGGATTTAGATCTGGGCTCATTGCTGGCCACTTCAGAACTCTCCAGCGCTTCTTTGCCATCCATTTCTGAGTGCTTTTTGACGTATGTTTGGGGTCATTGTCCTGCTGGAAGACCCAGGATCTTGGACGCAAACCCAGCTTTCTGACACTGGGCCCTACAGTGCGACCCAAAATCCTTTGGTAATCCTCAGATTTCATGATGCCTTGCACACAGTCAAGGCACCCAGTGCCAGAGGCAGCAAAACAACCCCAAAACATCATTGAACCTCCACCATATTTTACCGTAGGTACTGTGTTTTGTTCTTTGTAGGCCTCATTCCGTTTTCGGTAAACAGTAGAATGATGTGCTTTACCGAAAAGCTCTATCTTGGTCTCATCTGTCCACAAGACGTTTTCCCAGAAGGCTTTTGGCTTACTCAAGTACATTTTGGCAAACTGTAGTCTTGCTTTTTTATGTCTCTGTGTCAGCAGTGGGGTCCTCCTGGGTCTCCTGCCATAGCGTTTCATTTCATTTAAATGTCGACGGATAGTTCGCGCTGACACTGATGCTCCCTGAGCCTGCAGGACAGCTTGAATGTCTTTGGAACATGTTTGGGGCTGCTTATCCACCATCCGGACTATTCTGCGTTGCAATCTTTCATCAATTTTCCTCATCCGTCCACGACCAGGGAGATTAGCTACAGTGCCATGGGTTGCAAACTTCTTGATAATGTTGCGCACTGTGGACAAAGGCAAATCTAGTTCTCTGGAGATGGACTTGTAACCTTGAGATTGTTGATATTTTGCCACAATTTTGGTTCTCAGGTCCTCAGACAGTTCTCGTCTCCTCTTTCTGTTGTCCATGCTTAGTGTGGCACAGACAGACACACAATGCAAAGGTTAAGTGAACGTCTCTCCTTTTTATCTGCTTTCAGGTGTGATTTCTATATTGCCCACACCTGTTACTTGCCCCAGGTGAGTTTACAGGAGCATCACATGCTTGTAACATTCTTATTTATCCGCAGTTGTGAAAGGGTGCCAATACTTTTGTCCAGCCCATTTTTGGAGGTTTGTGTGACATTATGTCGAATTTGCTTTCTTTCCTCCCTTTTTTTGTTTTGTCCCAATACACACAAAGGGAATAAACATGTGTATAGCAAAACATGTGTTAATGCAATACGTTTCGTGAGAAATACATGATTTCCTGGAGAAATATCAAGGGTGCCAACAATTTCGGCCATGACTGTAGCAAAGAATTACTTTGCTATAAGCAAGCATTTACCTGAATGAAATGGATTAATTCAGCTTTTTTTTTTTTGTGCTTAGCTGTGATTTGGTCACAGCTAATCACATGACATGTGCATGTGATTAGCTGTGACCATTCACAGCTAGGCACTAGTATACAATGGATGGCATGAATGAAGCCATCCATTGTATACAACTGTCATGTGATTGGTCACAGCAGGTCACATGGTACCTGCAACGGGGGCCGGTACTCAGATCTGTCATCGGCCGTGTCCGAGGTACACAGCCGGTGACAGATCGCGCCGCTGCGCCGCTCTGCATTAGCGCAAACTGCGCATGTGCGGGAGCACACCAAATGGCGTGCACCCGGAGTGCAGAAGCACTTTTGAAGCCGCCAAACGGCCATTGGCCGGGCGGCTAATGGTTAATTACTCACGAAAACCTGAGGAATACTGTTTGGATTGTCCTGATTTTTATTGGAATAAAGTCGTATCTGGACCTTTTAACGGTGGTGTGGCTCTTCAAATTCCATGTGTTGTTAGAAGAGCTATCGGAGACCGCTTGGTCCGTGTGCGCACT